>NC_052121.1:8743506-8759411 GCF_012273895.1 Zerene cesonia | reverse complement strand
AAATTATGTAAGTATAGTTGATAGAAATGGAAACATAGTATCCACGTTTTGTGAAGAAACTCCCGCTGACTATACTAGCCCAGATAATTATGTAAAAGTTATATTTACTACTACTATGAATAATGGTGGGACTGGATGGGTGGCGGATTTCATAGGTATTGTATAATGCGCAGTTTAATGGGTTTGGTAGAAATTGTTTTCACTTTAATTTATATCTGATCATTTAATCCAAAGTACTGAAAAATGTTTAATCATCATCAGCGTCCCAGTTGTAGTATGATATGTTATGTTGTTTGTAAGATTATGTCCTCATTTAGAATAAGTTTATTTGCATGTCACTACACTAGTTTTTGACCTACTGACTCATCCACTCGGACAGAATCAATTCATACTTTGTATTATTATCGGTAACTATAAAATAATTTAAAGTATCGACAGGATTAAATAATACACTTACGTATAGTTTACAGCGTGTCATTAAAGCGTATTTTAAAGTTTTTTTTACTGTATGTATTTGTTAAAATCAAACTGTTTCAATTAGATCTAGCAACCATAAACACTGTTATGTTATCATCATAATTGTCAATTACTAAGTGATGCTGAATAAATTATCTAGATTATTATTTGTTTTATTATAATATGTCATCTACGTGTCAAATACATTTTCCTATACATTTCTTAAACACATTAAAGATATCAAATCTCATCATATGTTTCCTAATCATATTCAAGCAATTAAAAAGTTATAGTTATATCCACAATAGGAATCGGATTATGCCCGGCAGGTGCAAAATAATCCCTACTTAATATGTAAATTGGTAATTAATTTTCAATTTGTATTATGTAATTTTAATTTTAACTAATGCGTCACACCAAGTTTTTGTTTTGTTAATTCTTTAATATTATTTTTTTTTCTATCACACTTGACGTTAACGTGAATGTTGTAATTTCGTGTAATTGAAGGTGCAGTAATCTATGAATGTGGCAGGCTTTTCGAAAATGTAAACTGTGTCCTTTGTTGGAAATTCATTATTAATAAATAAATAAATCTAATATATAAAATTCTCGTGTCACAGTTTTCGTTGCCATACTCCTCCGAAACGGCTTGACCGATCTTGATGAAATTTTTTGTGCTTATCCGGTACCTATGAGAATCGGCCAACATCTATTTTTCATACCCCTAAATGATAAGAGTAAGGCAGAACAGCGTTTGCCGGGTGCAGCTAGTATAATATTATAAATGCGAAAGTAACTCTGTCTGTCTGTCTGTCTATTACGCTTTCACGCCTAAACCACTGAACTGTTTTTGATGAAAATTGGTATGATGATAGAACTGAACTTGGAAAAGGACATAGGATACTTTTTATTGCGAAAAAAAGTTAAGAAGGGGTTGAAATATTAAATCATGTAAGATTCTTTCACACCTAAACCACTTAAGCAATTTTGACAAATAGTCCAGACCTTGGGAAAACCTATAGGCTAATCCTTACCATGTCGCGCGATATAACCGAATTCCACGCAGGCGAAGCCGCGGGTGGAAAGCCAGTAGTTGATAAACATTTAAGCGTATAGGTAACTAATGTACGTAAATATTACTTTCCGTTCCCTGCTTCCCTCGCTGACCATAATCCGCAGGCTACTCCTGATGATACCTTGATTAATTACATACTGCTTGACCCGCGCGGCTTCGGCTGGCCAAAAAGATGCATATGAACGCACCCGACTCGCACTTACCTAGATAAAAATAAATACTAAGATATAAATAATGAGCCCTGTCTTCGACCGGCATTGTAATTAACTTTTCGATCATATGAAAGTAGTTTTTTTTTTTATGTTACAGTCGGCAATGGAGCTGGTGGGACGCCTGATGGTAAGCGCTACCACCGCCCATGAACATTTGTAGAGGCAAAAGGACCTTTGCAGACCTTACGCCTCTACAAATGGATTGCCGACTTTTTGGGAAGGGATTAAGAATGGATTGGCGATAGGAATAAAGGAAAGGACTGGGAAGGGTAAGGAAAAGGATATGGGCCTCCGGCTCCCCCACTCACCGAACGAAACACAGCAGAATGCTATTTCACGCCGGTCTTCTGTGGGGGTGTGGTACTTCCCTGGTGCGAGCTGACCCAATTCGTGCCGAAGCGTGCTCGACTACCACATACAAAAAGTTCTAATGAAAAAAACTATAATAGACGATATGGTGAAGCGGCCTTTTTTAAATTCTTCATGATGAGTGCTATAAACGTGCTTAATCTATCGGTCCTATCCTACTTATATTATAACTTATGAACCGATTGCAATGAAATTTTGTACGTAGATGGCTAGACAACTCGAATAACATAGGCAAGGTTTTTTTTTATCCCGATATTCCTACAGACTTGCGCGGGTGAAACCGCGGGGCGCAGCAATATATCTATCAATTATCTATAGCATATACAATGATGTCGCTCGTATAATCAGCTGATTTTAAGTGGCTTCAAGATAGTGATATTATTATAATCTGAAAATTTTTCAAACAGGATGAAATAAATAATTTTTTTACGAACATCCCTGGTACAACTGTCCTATTCTCAAGCCGCCAGCGGAATGAACAAACCCAAATGAATTGGTCACGAATTTTATGTATGCTATTTTTATAGGTATTTGTCTCTTTTTTTTTTATTTCATTTATTTGTTCTGAAAATTCCGTTTTGAACGACGCCTACTCTCTTACTTACATAGTTTTTCCTAAGCTTTGTCTGGCATAATCGCTCAATAGCGATAAGACCGCCATTTGTACCTCAACCTCCTGTGCTTTATGTGTACTAAATTGTTTTGTAATTTTTTTGTGCACAATAGAGAATTTTTATTATTATTATTTATTGCTACCTCGAGGACCATAACCCCAAAACAAATATAGGTTGATGATGAATACTGGGAATTAAATGAAAAACATCCTCTAAATAGGAGGAAATTTTCAAAGACATACATCCGATATTCCATGTCCATTATTTGTTAATTGAATTGAGCCCTGGATGGTTTTCAAAACCCTAAATAAAAATGGAGTCATTTTTTTTGAACTCTGAGCATATAACCTATCTGCAGAAGTATGTTTAATAATCGTAGATCAAAATAAAGCATCCTAATTAGTTGGGCTTTAAATAATATATGAAATAATACTACCGTCTTACTTTATATGAATTTTATTTGCAATAAAAACATTCTTATAACAAACCTTTGACGAACAATATTTCTTTTTTAATAACCGTTAACATTATATTTTCAATAATAGAATCTTGGATGCCAATATATCATGATATATATTAAAATTTTGTTGGATGCAGAAAATATACTATTAAAATTACAATATAGAATTGTGAGTATTCATTCGGTTAGCCTAACACACTTCGGAATAAGAGGCCGATTTAATTTCATCTACTGCAAATATATATAAAGGCTATTATTGACCAGACTATAGTCCGATTCATAACCATGTTTCCGCAAAACAATTTTCATCAAAAAACTAGCATTTCTTATATTTTCTCCACGTCGATTTCAGTATATGCTGAAAAAAGCGTGTTTGCTGATGGATAAAACTCCGTAATTTCTTGGAATGTTGGATAAAAGTATCGATAGTTTCGGAACACATAGAATAATACATATTTAATAAATAGAAATTTGGAAAATCCAAAAAACGTTATGTAGTACGACTCGTTTGTTCGACTAACGAAAAAATGAAATAGTTGCGGAACCGAGACAAAATGAATTTCAGAAATAGGTAGCCACGTTACAAAGAATTTGTAATAGGTACAACAATAATCAAGAATTAACATTCATCGTTTTGTAAAAGTATGCCATTATGTAATGTAGGTGATAAAACTTTCTCAATCACAACTCTTTCTGACAATAACTCTAATGACTAGTAATTAATACTAAAATGAACATTTATTTATAATAGTCTTTAATATATTTTCCGCATACTGATTCGGCTTAGACTTGAAATAGTATTGTGGAACTTTTTATAATACTCTCAATAATAGAAGGTCATCATGGCTCATCCAACCAGACCAGTTACGTCAATAGCCACCATAGCATGTGCAAACAACACTCCGTGTTACTGGACAGAATAATAACTTATAGTTTCAGGCCTTAAAATATTGTTTTAATGAAGGTGAACCGACAACAGACAGCATTTATAGGCACAGAAAGTAAGGGGACATAATAATGATATAAGAATAGTCTTATATAGATAAAACAGAATCCATCTGCAGATTGTTTTGTTTATAGCTCGTCATAGAATGTTTCCTGTAGATGGAATGCGGTTCCATCATATTTACCCTTGATGTTAACAGGAATCAAAAAGAAAAATCCTGATAGTCTATTTTGTGTAATATCTTTCTCAAGTAATTAATAAAGATACCAATAAAAGAATACATTGAAATAAAGTCATATGCAATATGTTTAATCGAGATTATATTATAAGGAAGTAATAATAAGCTGTAAATTGATAACGGATATGACATCCGTTATATCCGTTATCCGTCAATTAATATTATTCAAATTTATTTTGGATATATCTGGGTCCTCTGTAGTCTAGTAGTTATGGCTATCCATGCGGTAATGATACATTTATAACAATAACGCAATGATATATCGTACATAGAATTTTACATACGTATTACAGTAAAGTGTAATTAAATCACTAAAGTGATCGTATAAAGTGTTTGAAGTGAAAAACAATTTACGTCTAATGTGGACCTGCCACGTTTCCAAATAACTTTACACATTTTGCATTTGCAACAAGCATGTCTACGTCTTCTTTGTGCAGATAATAAATGCAATTAAGCTTTTCCCTATATCTAGATTAAAAATTTATTACAATTTTAACCTTTATGTAAAAGTAGATGAGATATATAACATGCACCCATCTTTGGTACGTATTACAATAGTTACTAAAAGCATACGCTTTGAAAGATATTTTTTTTTATACCTCTGGACTTGCCATTAAATATACAGAATTAATAGAAACAATGTTTCCTTTACATCTCGTTTATGAAGATTCTGAAGATAAGATATTGTGTTACGATTTAACAATGGCAGTGTATTGAGACATTTCACGTGTTTATTTTGAAAATCAAAATGAGCAATATCTTTTGTTCGTTTCAATCTATAAGCGGTAGTGTTAGAAAGCACGTTAGTGTAAACCTGGGAGATTCGTCTATTTCTAGGTTACCATGTTTTTCTTCTATCGGCGATTCAAGATATACTGCAGTTATTTTTTTTTAATTGTTTTCTTTCAAGCTAAAAATTATTTGAAAGACTTCATTTACATTTGGACTGTAAACGCTAGATACGTTTTAATTACTGATTTATTTATTTAATTTAATCGTTCTTTACATTAATTTGTTTGTATTAAAAGTAGCAGTGTTCATCACCGTTCGAGTTTTTTTTTATATTTTTTATCGGCCATTAAAAACAGGATTGACAAAATATTTAAAACACCATTGATTAAAATCTGACAGTTGGGCTCTGATAACATTGCGTCATTATAATGGATTAAAGCTTAGACGTATTGATTGATCTAGCTATAAATTAATTGCATCTATGAACATATTTTGGATTTGAGAAGATTCGTATGGAATCTATAATAATTAGATAATTTTATGCTCAATCTTTCACAGTACTATTTATATATATTTAGGTTAAACTGTTAAAAAGTTCATTTGTTGTCATACACCAGGTTTTTTTTAACGAACAATTCTAAATTTCGAAAGGTATAAAAAATTTCCTTTCTTGTCGTCTTCTTTGTTTCAAAAACTGAGTTCACAACAAACATGCATATTAAAAATTGTCAAACTGTGTGAAAAGGTGTTGTTTCACATTTCTATTAATTTGCACCATTCTTCTAAGTCTGAAACCGCTTCGGAATATATCACAAAACCGACATCCTTCTATCATATTTTCCCAAATTCGAGAAAGATGTCGTTAGAAAAATGGCATTGATTAGTTGTATAGCGATAGTACAAGTATGAACAAATTGCTGATGTAACAGTCAAATAGCGGAATTCTGAACTAGCATCGTTCTAGTATTTTCTAGAACATCTAACGCAGAGTCATTGCTATAACAAATTCCTTCCAAACTGCATTTATCCACATAAATATCGAATATCAACCGAATTGATAATGACACGTCGGGACAACGGAATTTTCAACGACTGCCATTCTAGAATATTCTAGAACATCGAACGCGACAACGCTATATCTGACCTGCTTCGCACGTAATCGCTTCATCAACATTTCATCGATTACGTATCGAGAATTCACATAACAATCGAGTACGCAACGGAGAGTGAAAATCGAGACGAGATTGCGGAAAACAACCAAATCCGCATCGTATCGTATCGAACCTGATACACGACGTATTGTGCCGCAATGGTCTTCAATCTAGTTCATCCATATCGAGCACGTGGAAGGGAGCGGGCGGCGAGGGGCTCGGCGTGGGGGGGGCGAGGAGCACGGCGGGCGCGGCCGGCGGGGCCCGCGCGCGCCGCCGCTAGTCGTCCGCCAGCTCCCACAGCATGAGCGCGGCGTCCGAGCCCCCGGAGGAGACCACGCAGCGGTCGTTGAAGAGGAACCGCGCGGCGAACACCGCCCCGGAATATACTTTTACCTCGTTGTACTCCGCCTTCGGACTGGCGCACGGGTATCTGGTGTGAAATTAATAAATAGATTCTTCCTCCCTTTGTTTACTGTTCTTTGGAAACACACTCGCACTAACATATCTATACTAATGTTATATAGCTGAAGAGTTTATTTGTTTGAACGAACTTATCTCATGAAATACTGGTCCGATTTGAAAAATTCTTCTAGATAGCCCATTTATTGAGGAAGGCTATAGGCTTCATATGTACCACGGGCGAAGCCGGGGCGGACCACTAGTAATTTTTATTTTGACTCTGAATAGAACTGTATGATCATCGAAACCATTCTTGCTTTACCTCTCAAGCTTTGATTTCACGATACATTATTTCTTTATAATATGAAATGATGCAAATCGGTTTAGCAGTTAAGACGCAATATACTTACAAATAAATAACATTATGTAACAAAATATGCACCTGAATAATCGAAGATATCCATCGGAGTCTCCGCTTATGAGAAGATCATGTGCTGCGGAACGACTTGAGGTAGTTATTAACGAAGTCATTGGATAGAATCGGTTGTTCCACATTCCTGTAAGAGAATTTATCGATGAAGAGAAGATCGATGTATCGATTGATGTACTCCATAATTTTATTTCTATGTAATTGCCTAAATTTTCGACTGGGAAAGTAATTGGCCATGTACATTAGAGGCTTCTGCCTATCGCAGCCATCAGTCCTCTCAATTTTTGTTTTATTGTGTTTTTTTGTGACCCAACTAGAGTTAAAGTATAAGCGATAAGGCTGCCTTCTGCACTGTATCTTTCTATTTGTCTAAGCATAAGGTTGGTTTTTGTTTTTGTATTTTGTTGGCAGCACAATAAAGTGTTTTAATAAATTAATAAATAAAGTTTTGAGGAAAATAGATGAATATTATTTCACCGAATCGAAAAAAAACAAGAAAAAACTAGTAGTCTTGTCAGGAAAAGACAAATATCAGCATACAATAAAAACAATACGATAAACGGTGATTTTTTTCTCAAACCAAAATCTTTTTTAAGAAGTTAGTTAACTTATAGGGAGATATCTTTGAATTTAAATTATTCGAAGAGTAAGTTACCTGATACAAGGAAGCCAATGGTCGAATTATAAGTAGACCACTTGACATCTTTCATTGCCATGGGACTTTTTTCTGGTGACAAAGCTTTTATATCCCCTAAAATATTTTAAGAAATTGTTAATACATTAGTGGTAGCACAGATAACATAATACTATGGTAGTAGGTACTCGCTATGTCATATTGTATTTAATATTCAATGTAACACAAGTAACATAAATATGACTTTTCTTTTCTATTAACTATAACAATTATAATAAAAAATAAGTCCGTTTCAAACTAATTAAGTCAAGAGATCATAAATAAAAATCATATAATATCTTCTTGAAAATAGTTTTTCATCAATGTTTGTCCAATTAGCCAAAATCGACACAAGTTCAATTATTTTTTTTATTATTCGCAAATGTGGGTACTTACAAAATGCTAGGTCATAGTCGGCAGTAACCGTTTGCAAGTAGTTGCCATCTAGACTCCAATCGAGTTGCACGAGCGGCTGAGCGCCGCGTATTTTATTCCATTTTTTGTATGAAAAACCGTCTCGGGACACGCGAAACAGGTAGATACTGCCGTTTTGTGAACCTATCGCTAGTACATCGCCGGCTAGAATGAATAAAATAATTATTTTAAACAATTAAAAAAAAAAATCATTACCTTCAAATACGTCGTTCCCGACGCTATGTCTGCGCAGGCGTTATACCCACCGGTGTTATACTGCAAGCAGCTAAGCGGCGAGCCGCACACGCGCACGGTGCACACGGGCGCGCCCGCGTCCGCGTTGTGCACGACCAGGTGCCCCTCCGCGCTGCCCGCCGCCAGCGCGCCGCCGCCCGGGTGCCAGCTCAGCGACACGCATTCGTAGCCCACCTGCACATACGAGTATCGCCTGTTAGCGGCCCGGCTTTGCGCCTATTATATGACGATTCAAAAGTGCTTCTATAGGAAATCTAATTGAATAAATAAATGTTTGAGCTTGATTTTGAGCTACGTATTACGAATACAGTATAAAATACTGAGGCATCAGGTTCTTTTAATGTCATAATCAGCAATGGAGCTGGTGGTTCGCCTGATCGTAAGCGCTTCTGCCGCCCATGAACATTTGGAGAGTGTAAGGTGTATTGCAGACCTTACGCCTCTTCAAATGGATTGCCGACTTCAAATTGGAAAGGGATTAGGAGAGGATTGACGAGAGGAATAAAGGAAAAAGATATGGGCCTGCGGCTCCCCCAGTAGCAGTATGCTACAGGTACATATACAACGTTGAAAAAATATTTTATTGCGATCCTTATTGTCCTGACATAAGCGCTCACAAACAAACAAACAGAAATACACATCATATTAGCGTAATATTCCATTAATTACCTGTGTAGCAAAAATAAGCTTATGTCCCTTCCACAGCGCGATGTTCTTGTCGTGGCCGGCAGTCGCAAACATTTCATCATCCGGATGAACCGCTACGCCCATTAGTGATTTGTAATGACCGAATACCACCTAAAACATTTCACATTATTTGCGGTGATATGTACGTCTTGTACTGTTTGGAGTGCAATGTATCCTACTAATATTATAAATACGAAAGTTTGTAAGGATGTTTGTGTGTTTGTTACTCTTTCATGCAAAACTACTGTACCGATTGCAATGAAATTTGGTACGTAGACATCTGGACAACTGGAATAACATATAGGCAAGGCTTTTAATCCCGATATTTCTACGGGATACGGACTTACGCTGGTAAAACCGCGGGGCGCAGCTAGTAAATGATAATGTCAATCAAAAGTAAAACGCAATTCCTGCAGTCAAATTAACATAATTTTCATAATGCTCGATTAAAAAAAAAATAAATCATTATTATTTCGTTCATTGCAATTAATTGAAAATTCAATTTATTGTGATTAAAATTTAACGCACGCGTAGCTTACTTGGTTAAACCGTCTTTGCAAAGATCCCTCCATGATATTGTTCCTCGTGGTCCCTACGTAGAGGTTACCGTCATTTCTGCCCGGCCGCTGGGGGTAGATGGTACGAACACCTCCCGCTGAGTCAGGTAGCTAGAAAACCGACATTAGAATACTTTAAAAACAGCATTAGTACTTATAAAAACAGCCAATAAACATGTACAACATAAAATCATAAATTTATGTAATAATTTCCTCAAAGAAAACTTCTTATAGAAAAGTTATTTTGTCACAAATTATTTATTTGTGTTGTGAAGCAATGCTATAATAAGCTACATACCTTTGTCTCTGTTATTCTCTTATAGTTTTGCAATGAATCCCACGCTGCGATCTTTCGGTCTCTTTCTCCACCGGATATCAAAGTACCTTCAGATAGCATTACCAATGAACTGATTCCTTTTATGTGAGCCTAAAATATAAACAATCAATAGTTATTTAATCAAAATGACGTTAGTAAAGGCAAGATTAACAAGTAATTACGTAGTATTTTACGCGAGTATTATACATTCGCACAATTAAAGACTTTTTAACGGATTTTAAACGGGATTTATTCATTGACCGGGTCAGTCTCCCCGTGACCACGCTCGCTGTAAAGTGTTCGAAATGTCGAGTTAATAATATAATGAATAAATCGCGTTTACAATCCGCTAAAAAATCTCTAATTTCTTTAAGTATAATATTACCTTTTAATATTACTTTGTGTCTTTTATTTTATAATTAATATGTTCTATCATTGATAAGTAAATTTATTCACCTCAAATTCCATGCGAACGAAGTAAGCTCCGTCGCTGTCTACGCTGTAAATAGTTATGAAGCCGTCGCTGTCAGCTGTGACCACGTCGCCATCTTGTTCGAATTGAAGTGCGGTCACGTGCGTCCGAGACGGCTAACGGTGTTCAATTAAACGTTTGTAAATAAACACTCAAAAAGAATAATTGATAAGGAAAATGCAACTTACACTAATTATATACCTATCTATGTGCTTAATTTAGATACAATATAGATAATAGTGCTATTGATACTGGAGGTTCTAATAAAAATATGGACATTACTGTCAGATTATGTCCATGAAGAAAATTTGCGAAAGTTTGCGTTTGTTTTATAGTCAAGATTAGGACCGACACGCGTAAACATACCGTGGCTAGTAGGCTCTATAATTTTCCCACATTGGAATAGGTACTGGTAGGTTAGTCACAGAAAACCCCTAGGTTCCTGCGCCATGAAAGGCTTATGTTGTATTTAGATTTATATAATTGGGAAACAATCTGTTCTAATAAAATTGGCAGTCATTACTACATATTTATTTATGTGTTAACGTTTATGTATATATATGCTCACAGGTTTTATAATATCAGTCCGTTCAAAGAATCCATCCTTGCGCCGATTCCAGAAGGCGAGGTGTCCTTTACCGTGGGTGATCAGTAAGTTATCATCAAGAGGATGGAACGCAGCTCCCGTCAGCTCTTCTTGAAGTGTCTGCAAATTCACTTTACTTTAATTTTATGCCATAATAGCTGATAAAAATTAAAGTTTATATACTCAATTTTAATATATTTTCACGTATTCATGCTTATAGATATTCATTTCACTAAACTTTTTTTATTCCATTACTATTTCAACTTTTTTTTCGAATGTTTCCAATAAATTCAATACAGAAAGAGGTCAGTCGTCGAGTCGTCGCGTGACAAATCTTTCTCTTTGTTTCATTATCAAATTGCCATTTTTATTGTTTGAAATATGTTAAGATACTTGTGCAGTACTGTCGCATTTGTTGTTTATACTTATCGTATCATAATAAGTTTTATCAATACTGGATTAGCATGCTAAGGATTGTGTAACATGTATACAATGGCAATTCCAAAAGTACATTAATACATATATATTCCATGCAATAATGTTCCAATTCCCTTATTAATTTTACTAGCGGTTCTCGTCTCGCGTGCATATCCAACGGTAAAATAATTTTTGAATGGACAATACACAAACAAACAACCTATGCAACTTTATATTATTATTATAAATGTCTATTGATATTGAGGTACAGATGTTGAAGTATCAAATATTATACAAATGTGAAAGTTTATTTTATTACATATTTGTCCGCCACTCTGAAACTACTGAACGGATTTTGATGAAATTTGGTATAAAGACAGGGTATGAGCTGGCTAGGTTGATAGGATAGTTTTATCCCGATTTAATGTTCCCTTAGGATAAAATAGGAATATTTGATCTGG
Source organism: Zerene cesonia (assembly GCF_012273895.1). Classification (NCBI taxonomy): domain Eukaryota; kingdom Metazoa; phylum Arthropoda; class Insecta; order Lepidoptera; family Pieridae; genus Zerene; species Zerene cesonia. The sequence continues at coordinate 8,747,488 of NC_052121.1, read as the reverse complement.
AGCCGCGACGGGCGGTATGTAGCTTTCATAATTTGGTCTAAATAGTTTAATAGTATTTATATCTTAAGTAATTTCTACCTAGACATTTCCTATTAAACTGAACACAAAACTGTAATATAATATCTCGTCTGTAGGTTCATGACACATCACGTGATCAAACGAAAGTGCATAGCATGGCGACAATCGTACACTCAATCTAAGTTTATAGTGAACCTTGAGACTTACAAGGTTTTTGATCACGTCACTACGTGTATTATGCATTTGGGAATAAATCATAGAGTTTTAATAGAAATTTCGGGGTGTTGTGGTGCTTTTACAAAGTCATGTTCACTTTACGCCTCGTCGGTTGAAACATTCGACCAAACGTTCGCTACATTCGTATACGAGTATCGTCGCCAGTTAGTGGGTATCACGCACGTATTCACGAACAAAACGCGTGTCCCAATGTGACAAGCGAGTGCAGTTAACATATGAGTGTTCGTTATTCGCTTCGCCATTCGCACAAATGTGTAAATACACCATTAGATTATTGAATTTATCGCCTATTGAATTTGTTTATTGTTTGGTTATTGTAACCTTTTCTATTGAACAGGACGCAATGTTGTGATTTCATAATATCATAAAAAATAGGCTCATATTATCATAATGGTATATTGGATATCATTTTAATGGGCATATGTCGCTTATCATTTGGTTGCGAATGTATCTGCAAGTGAAATGATAAAATTTCCAACATTGTATTTGAGATAATACATCTCTGCAGCTCAGATTATTGAGTTATAATTATGACGTGCTATGTGTAAAAATTTTTCCTGGATGTTTTGTGAGTGTTTATTGAAGCGCTTCCTTTGTGTGTTCGATTAAATGAATATATTATATACTTGTATATAAAGCATTGAACTTTGTTGTAATGTTTGATGTGCAATTTGGGCACGATTATTTGTACATTGGATTTAATATGTCTTTTATTGTGAACACTTACAGCAACCTTTCCAAGCAGGTGCCCCCACTGCCACTGCCATACAGACAGAATGCTCTCCCTCCCACTGTCTACCGCCATAACGTAACTGCCTCCGTTCTGAAAGGAAAGCAATTGTATACATTTGAAGGGTAAAACACAATAAATCAAAGTTCCCACATAATTACGAAAGACATAAAAGTAAATCTCTTTTATGATATATTATGTACAGTTAAAAAGATGGGTTACATCACTTATTATTGGAGAACATCTGAATGGTTTAATGTTTTTTGTTCGACTCCTTCAGACTAGATTTTGATGCACTTTTTTTTAATACAGATTTAATTTAAAAAAATGTACACATTTCATTAATCAGTTACTAATACAACCTCTATATATATAAAATTCTCGTGTCACAATTTTAATTACCATACTTCTCCGAAACCGCTGGACCAAAACTCATGAAATTTTGTGTGAATATCGGCTAGGTCTGAAAATCGGCCAACATTTATTTTTTAAACCCTTAAATGATAACAGTAAGGCAGCACAGCGTTTGCCGGGTCACCTGGTAATTTCTTGAATTTACCTTATTATCCTGATAAGGTCGCCAGGATCAAATAATTTCCTTACGATTAAGTACTCTATTTAAAAGCAAGTGAGACAACTTATTTATCATTAAAGCGTGTTTTTTAGCTTCTTTTTAACTATAATTATTGGTTTATTAGATTTAGAACCGCTAGATATCGATGTTAACTGTTCACAAATGAATTGAGAAAAAATATAAATAAGTTGAAATTTGTTATTTTATATTCTTCATAGTCCCTCTGAATAGACGGCTTAAAAAATGCCAGCAGTCCTATTTCATTAGTAACACGGAACGACTTACGAGCTGTGAAAACGCGACAGCAGCGACCCCAGCCTCGAACTCGGCCATGCCGAACACGTGCAGCGTCTGCAGCGTGTCCGTGCTCCAGATGCGCACGTGCGCCTGCGCGCGCCGTCCGCGCCCCGCGCGCTGCCCGCTCGCGACGAGCTCGCGCGACGGGTGCAGTTCCATACTGAGCGTGGAATTTTTTTTTATTTTATTTATTTACTAGCGGTCCGCCCCGTCATCGCCCAAGGTACAGATATAGCCTAAAGCCTTCCTCAATAAATGGGCTATCTAAAACTGAAACTATTTTTCAAAACGGACCAGTAGTTCCTGAGACTAGCGTGTTCAATCAAACAAACAAACTCTTTAGTTTTATAATATTCGATAGATTCGTAGATGTAGAATTTATGGGCTAAGTTACAATAATAAAAATGGTATCACGAAAGAAGTTCTTGCAACCACACTGTTCAATGCGAAATAGAGACGAAACGAAATTAATGGGTTTGCTTTCTGTGAGAGAGAGAGAGACAAAGAAACACGCGAACGCTGCACGGCTTACAACTATAACAAAAAGTGTCGTTATAACTTTTGGCCTTAATTTTTTCCGTCAAATCCCCTTTCGGAACGCGCGATAAGGAACTTAGTTCCTAAAATGGGCAAGTGACACCCGTTTTAGGCTAAGCTCAAGAGAACTTGCTTGAGTAGACAGGCACCAGATTCTCCCTAAGTGGTTAATACAATCGAAAGACTAGAAAAGAGTCATCAGTGCTACTTACAGACTGTTCTAATAAGAATAAAGAAAAGGTATAAAAAATGTTAGTATATTATAAGGAGAGAATTTGAGATTGCGGTAATTAGGAGGCGTATGTTATATATTATTATATATCATTGATCTTATACCGATATAAATTATGTTTTATTATGTATCACTGATCAATTTTCTTTAATGGACAAGTAGGATACAGACTTCTGTGTCCTGCCAGACTAAGGCATTTTTTATGCATCCCCACCGGGCATCGAACCCAGGATCCATCGGTTCTACGCTCACACTTCGCTCGTTAACCACATACAATATATAAAATATATAAAACAGTGGGTTAACCATTGACATAAATGATAAACAAACAAACTAGATAGGAGAAGAGTATTTTCATCTTACATTACTACTGGAAGAAGCGATCCTATTTATTATTTACAAGCTTTTGCCTGCGGCTTCGCACGCGTTAAATTCGGAGTAGATTAATACATGTTATTATACATATAAACCTTCCTCACTATCTATTAAAAAACCCCATCAAAATCATAAATTTTTGCATACATAGGGACATAGGTACAGAGAGAGCGACTTTGTTCTATACTATGTAGTGATATATATTAAAGCGAGTGGAAGGTGAACAGGAATAAGGAGTAAAAAGAACAGGATAACAGTCCAAATCTTACCACAGTATATCTTCAGTGTGTCCAATGTAGTGCCGCTGTGAGTCCTCATCACGGTCGTACATGACGGCTACCGCGGCCACATAGTACAGCAGCTCACCAGTGGGAAGCACCCACAAGTTCTTTCGGGAGTCCGCCCCTCGGTATCCGTACCTAAATGTAATATAATTTAGTTAAATAATCGGACATTTCCTTGACGTCGCGCGAACTCGCTAACACGTGATGTTTAAATATTGTCGTGTGATTTTCTTAACTTTTAATTTATTATGTAGAAATCAAAAGATCATGTGTTTGATATCAATTTGATCGTTACAAGAAGGTACTGCGGTACACAACTGCCTAATTTATTTAGTCGGTTGGTAGCAAATCACAGCCAGTCACAAAGACTATTAACAAAGTGAGGGTAGTTGGGCCGAACGTTGAATAATCATCGATTTAACACCAAGGCACAGGCTGATTCGACATTTTATAGAATTTGATAGTTAAATGAGTTTCGAAAAGTTATAAAAAACGACATCTGTATCTTAAATGACAATTATTCATTCATCGGAATATTAAGACTCAATTAATATCCGACAATATTATAATGTAATAGATCGTAACTATTAGTCACGTATCAGATGTCACAACATGTCCGTTTAATATAGAAATTTTACCTTTTATTAAAATTTGTATTATGTTTCCTAAGACGTCCGAAGTCCTTTATGAGAGAGTAC
>NC_052121.1:8707000-8742506 GCF_012273895.1 Zerene cesonia | reverse complement strand
GTGCTCACTATGGCACGCACGGGGTTCCTGATTTACTTCGAATAAATCGGCTTTTTCGTTATTCATTTTAAAATAACGCTTAAATTAATAAGCTAAGCTTAAAAATTCACTTTTATGCACTTCAAAACGTAACGGACTTCTTAAAAATCTATTTTAAATAGTAAAACTTTCTACTTCACTCTCGAAAGTTTAAATATAATGAAATAATATGCTTCAAATTATTACTAAATCTAGCGACTTGCGTACGGTTTGAAAAACGACGCAACAATGAGAACATTTCTGGTGGCTTTCTGGGACTGTGGTGAGTTTTGTCCCCCACCACACACGGCGCCGGCGGGGGTACCACGTGGCGGGCTTTAGTTTAAGCACCATCTAGCGACACATCGGGGAAAAAGGCGATGTACTCTCTCATAAAGGACTTCGGACGTCAAACGGAACACATAATATTATAATTAATATAAAGGTTTCGTTACTTTAATTAATAAAGGCTTCGGAATTACGCATATTCTATCTTAGGCTGAGAGCAATAAAATTGACTTTCAGTTCAAAATTATATTAAACGGATTTGCAAAGGGCTTACGTCACACATTACAAATTGCAACTGTTGCCAAGTTTAGTTTTTGTGCCAAGTCCGAACATGCTAAATGTATATTCAAATCTGACGAAATAATAACTGCCGAATTCAGAAAGTATTAAGCAATGCTACAGGCACAGTTTACCTAGAAAATAATTGAAGACTCCTCCTTTTTTGAAGTTCGTTGAAGCATCCATAACCAATATTAAATAAAAACGTTAGTTAGTTCATAAGTCTAATACAAAAGACGGAACAAATAATGTAATAAGTAATATTGAAATTCTTACACCCAGTCCAGCTGCATTTTCTTGTCTGGTGGGGAATTATCTATAGGAGGATGGTGTATGGGCGGATAGAAAGTTCGGCGCAGACCACGAATCGTCACTCGCATCGGCTCTTCCTTTAATACTTCTAAAAGTGTATAGTCTAAAAGAAGACCAAAAAAATTATTTTACATACATATTTCATAACAATAATTTGGACTCTAGTATTGTATAATTCTTGGTTTCGATAGTATAGATGTAAGTTTAAAAAATCTTTTATACATTTACCATATATATTTTGATATATTTATTTTCTTTGAACAAATAGCTACGTATTATCTACCTAGACAACCTACAATTTTATAGATAACCAATAATGGAAAAGGTATGACATGTCAGGGACTAATCAGAAACCGCGTATACGGCACGCAATTGGGCGGTGACGATTCTAGTAGAGACCTCCCATATTAGATATCGGGTGAAATATCTAAAACATTTATCTGATAAAAAAATTGTTGAATATCTTTCGCAAAATATTTTGACATTCTAAATTATAGCATTTCGTGTAAGTACCAATTAAACTCGAAGCATGAAACTCACTCTCTTGATTTGAAATTCTTAGAATCTAGCATAATTCGTTGAGTCCTTTTAACTACCTAAACAATATTAATAAATAACACGTAATTGGATTAACTTAAATGACATCAAAATGTTTTCAACATATAACGATTATTTACGAATTATCTATCTTTTATAAACATAAAGTTCATATACCAGAATTACGAATGATTTCTCCCTCCGGCGCGTAGAGAACTCTTGGTCTGCTTTTACTGCGAGCTCGTCTCCCTCGCGTATCGTCTGATATTGGGATTGCAGCTACGTTGGCTCTTGAACGTGATCTAGCGAGTAAATATAAATAATAAGAAAGTATAAGAAAGTTTAATGTTATAATTTAACGCATATTCAACATATAGCATGTAGAGCTTGTGGGTAGGGCAAGTGGTCCTTCTGAGCGCTAGAACGAAAGTTATCTAACGCAGATGAAAATAACTCATATTAAATTGTATAAAAATTTCGTTATGAGAGTACCGTCGAATGGGCGATTCTATAGGTAGTGCTGCTACTCCTGGACTCAGAGCTGGCGGTACCATCACGTTCCCCAAATAAAATGTTTCTACGTCAGCAAACTCATTACGAAGTTGGGAGAAACTTCTCACCTATTGAAGAACATTAAATTATTAATAAACCAATATTTTATAACCATAAAAAATAATAGAAATAAATATTTTAGCTGCGGAAGATAATAATAATCAAAATAAAGGAAACCTTCTATAAATGAATTTATAGAAGATATTTTTTCTTGTTTTTTATTTAATATATTTTAAGTGGATATACGAGCTTTTAGTTTTTCACCTAAAGACAATTTCAAACATATAATCCACGTAATAGAAAGCAAAGAAATTATGACTAATTTTTTCCGTTTTAAAAAATAAAGAACAATACTCACTTCTTGTCCGTTGATTGTGTACATCCTCTTTGCTCCGCTCATTTTCAACACTTGACCCAGATCTTCCAAAACCTCTTCGAATGGTTGTGTTGTCCTTAGATTTAATAGCACGCGACACTGCAAATAAAACAATTACTATGGTTTGGAAATTATATGAACATTCATAACATATTTATTTTTACAATATTGCAATTTTTTTAATCACAGCTGCCCTAACAATCAAGTCCATTAATTTCAAATGAGCTCGGACTTTAACAGTATCATTTAACAATCATACGAAAGCCCCATAAGATTTAACAACAGCATATAATTTATGACCTAAATGTGGAAATTGAAACTGTTTCACATAGTTTATCGCCAAGGTTTTTGCATTGAAACCGTCCCAATAAATGGTATGAAAACCTTACTTTGGCTTCGCGTTTAACGCTACTACAACCCTTCAATTTACTAGCGATAAGGGCTCAGAAAAGTACACGTTTACTTAATCAAATTTTAATCGTTTCGTGCTAGTTTATTATAAATAGGAACGTTTCATATCCAAGCTGTAGTTTCATTGAAACCAGTCGTTATTTTCTGACGTCTCACATTTAATCAGCACACTGTATTTACTATTCGTTTCTCGAAGAAATTTCTAACGTAACAACAAATAAAATGTGAAATTGTAAAATTTGAACACGTTAACTATAAAATGTTTAAATGTATTTAGACACGAACCGAATTTCGATGATCAAAATATGTTATTCTTCTAAAATCAAAAAAAAACAACGAATTTCGCATCGAATGTTTTAGTATACGCGTTTATACTTTATATTACACTATTACGCCCCGGCTCCGCCTGGGTTATATGCATTAATTGAAATAATAATAATTATCCTACCTTTTAAGTTGGATAAAACTATGCGCAATAGTGTGCAGATTTGATTAAAATCGGTTGAGTAGTTCGGTTAGGTTAGTGACACGTAATTTATATATATTAAGATAGACACCAAATATCAGAAGGTATTCAGAATATCATGATTATTATTCACAGAGCCGTATCCCTAAGAATGTAACATATAACTTACCTGTATAGAATGGTCCATATTATTAATGATCCGTATGACTCGACCGCTAGAAGCCTTGCCGCCGCCCGGAGGAGGCGCGTCTGACTCGGCCACCGATTGCTTACGCGTACCAGCGCGAGACCAGCCGCTAGCTGTGCTTGTTCCACCGTACCACATGCCGTTTTTTTTGCCGTAGCTTGCGGCCTGTGTAAATAAAAGTATGGACTTTAGGTTCTAGAGAATGTACATTTAAGGGGCTATAAGTTGAATGTTTTTGATGACTTTTGGTTGGTGTAGGACGTAGGTATACGTGTTTTGCAACCTGTGGTGGGGTTGGTGTTATGAAAAAAGGTTAGAAAAACTCTATTACTGTATGAGGGCTTTGTTTGAGTATGTCTTATTGTATAATCTAGCTAGTTGCATTAAAATTAAATTAACAAATATTGTATCTAAGTTCAATATTTAATAAATGAAAACTCTCGTTACAGAATTGGTTATTAATTAATGCATTTTGGTAGTGTGACATATGAAAGTTTAGTAAAATAAGAGTGTGAGAGTTAAGAGTGTTGATAAAATCGATTATGTGTTAGTTTAATTTTTGTGTACTGCGTACATTACAGTCTACCTTCGGTCATTTTAAAATGATCTCAAATTTAGACTGTTTTCTGCCATAGATTTAATAAATATGTATTAACATTTTACCGATACAGTAACTAGCTGTCCGCCCGCGGCTTTGCTCTGAAATATAGACCGTCCGGTGTTTTCTCCGCATACTTCCCGTTTTCGTAGGTTAAATACTATCCTATAACCATTCTCGAATTTCGAACTATCTCTATAAATTTCATCCAAATTGGTTTAGTGGTTGGACAGGAGAAGAGAAAGACAATGTTACTTTTGCATTTATAATATTTATATATTATAATGGGCATTAAAATTACTACTCACTACGCTATTAAATTACTCCGAATTTACAGCATGCCAAGCCGGGGGCAAAAGCTAGTTCCTATATAATTCAATAATTCTCAGGTCACTTAGTTAAACAAAGATTACTGTAACCGAGCTGCTAATATATACTTAACATGGTGAACGTAATTTATCATATTCCACTATATAGTTCGTGATTAACCTTTAAAATGAGTTTTATGCAAATCATTTCGATACTTCATTTAGCGCGTGCGACGCGAACGTAATACGGACCCATTTATCGTCGTTTATTAGAAATTTTATAACCTTATGGAAACAATGCGCCGTGTTACATTTCAGATGTTTTTTGCTATTTCTCAACGTTACCGCTTCTAACCCAGATTGTGTATGACGACCTAATTCCAAACAAATTATACGAAGGAATGTTTATTGCCTCGCATAAGAAAGAGCGGTCGACAAAATATTTTGCGAAATGTATTTTTTAAAGAATGTTACGACGCTGGATTTTATTTGTGTGTTTGCGTATATTATAATATATTTTAACTAATAATAACTAACCTTTTATTAAAATAATATTAAGAAATAAAAATTAGATCGATTTAATTCATAATTAGATATTATATTGACAGGTTTGAAAGATTGACAAAAGTGAGGATTAATAAAGTAGATTAATCATATGCTTACTTTTTTAGTTCAAAAATAAACACATATTTTTTAAATTTTTGTGCTTCTTGTGTCAATTATTTATAGTATTTTTCACTTTTATTACGATATCAAAAAGTAAGTGTTGTAATACAAGATGTTGTGTTGTAATACAGTGTTGCAAAAACAATTAAAGAAAATTAAAAATTATTAAAATTTTAAATTTAAAAAATAAAAATTACATCCCCGCTCGTAAACACTCACCGTGAGATTGTCAGTGATTCTCAAATTCTCTGCACTTTTCGCGTAATATCGTATCCTTATTCGAGATATTTTGCACTACTGTAGGGAACGGCGAGCGACTGACCACTGGCCAGGGTAAACAAAACCGAGTGGACTATAAGTCCTTGGCCGATAGCTGACCGTCCGTCAAGGACAACCCTTATCGTTTCCACGCGTGCAATTAGAAAATCCAATTCGAATGACCCCTGGGAGCTCGTCACGTAAAAACTTTTCGTACACTCAAAGAATGCTTTGCTTTTCTCAAAGGGTCTTCGGGGTTGGTTTTTGTAGCTTGTACATTCACAGAGCGTGTACAAGCGATGAGGGAATATGTCGCAAGCGAGGTCACGTCAGAAATTGCTGCATAGAAAACGGACTGCGGTGTTTTGTGCGATTAATAAATACTTTCGGTGTATCAGTTAATTGACTTCTTTGTGTTACGTGTCACAGCGTAGAAACAATTAAGATCGTCCAGATATTAGATGCTTTGTTTGTTTTTCAATAACTCTAATTATACCATTTGTTGGAAGTTGCTTTGTATTTAATTTACTCTAACAAGATTTTGAAATATAATTAACATAATTCGATTTGATATCGAAAACACTTTATTTGGTACTGGTAACTTTTCCTCCTGCTAAAATATTCCAATTTAAAAAAAAATAAAAAACATTTTGAGTTATATGTATGTTATGTGTAAGTATTTTGCATGTGTGATTACTGTCCCCATAAGCCCATATATACACTATACCATTTTACGAGTGATATGCTTACATGTAAGCGATAAAATACAACTTACTGGCGGTGGCGTGTAGACTGGCAGTGAAATGACGGTGAAGGCGTCGTCGTCGCTGTCCACCATCGAATTAGCTAACCAACGGTATCTGCTTGGGCGCCACACGTTTATTTCTTTTGTAACCAACGTCTTTAATGTAAGCGCTTTTCACGCTGCAAATCTCGTATCAACTTTTATGTGTAAGCGCTTTTATGCTGAATTTTTTGGCAATTTTTCGTTTTAAATAATCAGTTTTAAGGGTTCTGTGAATGGGACAACAACGATGGTTATGAATCGCTTGATAGTTGTTGAACAGGTAGTGAAAATGTCCCATGTGCGTGCGCAGGCAAACAGACGGCGTGTTTGAAATGTCATGTATGAAACGAATGTAGATGTAGTATGTTGTGAATGTGTGTATGTCGTATGATATTATATTTTTATTTACATTTTACTGAAGTTCAGAAACCTCTTTAAATTTTTTCTTAGTACAATGGATCCCCAAAAGCGATCTATTGTTTAACAAATAAAATGTATAAAAATACCGCACCGGAGGAGGTTTTACAGCAAAATAAAAGCACGTATATGTATTTGAAATTTCAAATACCATCATCGGTCAGAGAATATAAATAATGTCTAAATGTATAATGTCAAAAAAAAAAAGCTTTAAAGAAAAACCATTTGCAAATACTGGCTTTAGACGATAGGCTTTTTGAAATGCCGTCATACATAAATATTATAATATGTATTATACTTATGGCTTCACGATTTACTATAAATAAATCCATATAACATAGGTCACGCAAGCTTCAATATCGATATAAATATTTTGGATAACGATAACGAAAAAGAAAAAATCTGCCTACACACGTTTACTTTTTTTATGTTGGCCTGAAAATTTTTATTATGAAAAATTTTACGATTTTTTTATAAGCGATGTAGTAAGTAGTTTTAAGTGGCACTTATAAGATATTACATATATTAATTATATAATCATATATGAAATTAAATTACGAAGTCATATCATTTATCATAGTTACAGCTCACCTCTGCGCCAAGGTTTAGTTACCTAACCCTTTGTTTACCGATGTTTTTCTTTAAGTTTTTCCAATAACTAGATTCGAATAAAACAATAATTTTAAAATTAATACAACGTACATTCAAATGCGCTAACTTTTATAAAAAAACAAACTTGAAAAATAAGATTTTTTTTTTTACCAAAATACTCAGCGATATTTCTTTAAACTTAACGATTAATTAAAATGTTTTTCACATATATTCTGAAGAAATGAGGATAAAATTTCTCACCTATGCTTTTTTTGACTACATTCCACAAAATGTATATTTTATATATATCTTTACTTATATGGAACAATTTTAAATGCATAATGCCATGGATTTATATACAGATTATTGTAGCATTCATATACTTTATTACTCTAAAATTCTAAACGTCTAAAATTAAAAATGTTTATGTAACACGAAACTTTTTACCGACTTGCCTGTACGTTAAATAATTATTTAATTACCAGTTTAAATGTCATTCGCGTTCAGTACCTCTGTTCAAGTTCAAGAACCCATCAGGATCCGAATAAATCTTCGTTCATAATGAACTAGCTTTATACTGAACATATAAATATCCCTCTTCTATTATAAACGCTCAGATTTATAATTATGGTGGATGGTCGGTTCTCTTTCTGGATTATAACAGAGGCTTTATTTACCCTGGATGCAAACTAAATAAAACCATGCTGAAGCCAGACTTTAAGACAAAAAAGGACAACTGACGTTCTTAGAGAGGGAAGTACCACTCTAGATTCTTTAATATGACAAAAATGACAACAATTTTCTATCATATACAAAAAGAATCACGGCGATCGGCTAAAAACCCACGGATTTAACGAGTCACAAAAGCAGAAAAAGTACAGTCGAATGGAGAGATGCTTTGATGTGTAAAAACGTTAAAAGTGGGCAAGTATTAATACTTAGTTTGAGGAAAAGTCGTTTATAGCCGTTTATAAGTAATTAAATATACGTGGTCATGGGCTCATCACGTTACTTCTTATGATTTCTATCAAATGGATATTAAATTAATTGTACTGTTAAGTTTAATAAATTATAAAATTAAAGCCCAAGGAGAAAAGCTCTAAATTTAACGATATATATAATATATTAGCGATTGATTCTTAGACCTTACAAATATTTAAAACTTTTTACAGTTATTTTCTGGATAGTATTTAACTCTTTATTTATGTATTTTTTAACCTTTACTTATATTAAAGTAAATTATTGTTAATAAGAAGGAGAACTTAAAAAAAAAAATTGGAATTTTATTAATTGAGAGAGCATATGAGAAACATTCATAGAACAGTAGTTATTGTTTCCATATTTATGTGATCATCGGTCAAGTACAATGATAACTTTTTAGTGTTTAACATAAAACGGATATGACGTGGGTCCAATGCAAATGAGGTAATTTGCATACAGTGCAACTCCACATCAAAAGATATATGATCGAATGATATCATGCATTTGCTTTTCAATTTACTGTTGTTTATCTATACTAATATAATAAATTTGAAGTTTTGTTTGTTTGTTTGAACGCACTAATCTCAGGAACTATTGGTCCGATTTGAAAATTTCTTTCAGTATTAGATAGCCCATTTGTTGAGGAAGGCTATAGGTTATATATGTACCACGGGCGAAGCCTGGGCGGACCGCTGGTATCAAATTTGAGGCCATGTTCATCAACAAATGAATTCACGAACTTTTTGAGTGCATGAATGCATGAATTCTAAGCAATGGAAGCTTTAATATTTATGAAGTATGAAGAATTTTGTTGTATTTAATTAAGATTTTCTAAATTCAAATTTAGAACCGTTATTAATACGAGTATACGATAATTACAGACGATTTTTTTTTAATTGTAGACGAAAAGAGTTTTTATCACTATCACAAAGACACTGATTGCACCGAGCTCGATTGGACAATTAAGACCATATAAAAGAAACGTCGTAGTTCCTAGACTCCATATGGGGTACTAGGCCCCACAACAGCTGATAGAACCGCACTAACAAAACAAAGCCGCCGCGACTTATCACAGAAGGCACTCAACGCCACCATAACGTACGCGGAAATAAACTTAATGCTAATGAAATAGAGTTCCTATTTCTCATTACAAGGTATGCGAATGAGACGGCGGGTAACGATCAACTATTTGGATTTGAATACATTGTTGGGAGGGGCTGGTTTTGTCCAAGGTCGCTCTCTACCGTCCACGCAAGTTATACTGCCCACTGTAAGTAAAGCCTGATACACATCGACGATATACAATTAAAACCCCTTTATGGAGGTCTCACGTGTAACTAAGACCTACAATGTCACGAAGGGACCGCGATAAGCTTAAGATTACGCATAACAAAATTAAGAATATTAGGCGAAGGTTGCTAAGACCTTGATCCAATTTTTTAATTCGGCGTTTGTAACATAAAGAAAAATTGTTGGTTTTCGTGATAATATTTGGTCTAATAATAAATACGCGGATATTCTAAATGACGTGAGGAAATAAAACAAATACGTTTCAGTTACACGCTCTATTAACCTAAATAAATTTTTGATATAGGATAATAGGGCAACTTTATGAATACAAGGTTTTAAGTTAAATAAACTCAGTTACAGTTGATAAAAACAATATCACAACAAAGCTAATTATGGAGTAAAATTATGCTGGATCTTTAAGAACTGCTATTTATCTTGTTTTATCTATAAATGAAAACGCAATTACTTATAAGTTTTGCGTATAACAACGATACAAGCAAACGTTGCTAATTTATGATGCTACTACGTACAGATAAAAAATGTTATAATTTTGAAAACCAAGATTCAACGACCATACAAGCCATTTATGAATTAATATAGAATAACGTATAAAACTATGTGTGGATTACAGCTTTCTACAAGGTCTATAAACATTATCAAATACAATGAAAGTTATCATATAGTAAAAAGCAAGAATAATTCATCATACGTGTGTTCACAGCTTTATATCGCGATTTACTGACCATTCGGACGTCTGACCTAAATCCCTAATTTCGACAGGGCCTGCCCGATACAATGCCGTGTGATCGAGCTCGGTGCCCGGAAAATGCAGTTTATACATTCATCGCCATGCAATCTGTATCGATAGCGGTATTACGTACCGTTTCAAGGAGTTTCTAGAACTTTACGTCCTATGAGTTTGGTGAACATCATTTTTTATTCGGAAGTCGTAATATCGGTACATATTTTTGCATTAATTTTATCCTCGTTTAATGAGGTAAATAAATAAAGTATTTTAAAACTGGCTAGGTGGTTCTTGACTGAGGGCGGTGTGTTTTTTTTTTTCTATACTATTATGAAGCAGAGGAGCGTGTATGTTTGAACGAAATAATCTCAGGATGTACTGATTCGAATTGAACAATTATTCTATGTAGAATAGTCCATTTATTGAAGAAGATTTTAGTACGAGTAGACGTGGCAACCACGAGGCTCTGCTACATTATACGAAAGTTATACATTAAAAAATGTATTACAGTTTTGTGTACTTTTATAGAGCATGATGTTTCTTGTATGGATTACCTTTAGTCCGAGTAATTGTATTTAGTGATTTGAAAAATAAATAATTTGTTATCGTTCTGTGTTTTAAAAATTAATCAAGAAATAATTTCGTCTTTCTGTCTGTTTGTTACGAAGCAACCTAAAACACTGATAGAATTTGGATCGATTTTGTCGATAGATATATAAGGTTGCAGAATTTATTTATTTCCTTAACTAGAAACCGATTAAACTTAGTATCAAGCATTTGAAATAACTAAACCCACTACGTGTCCAATTCGCACTTGACCGAGTTTCAATGTCCACCCTACTACGTTTCGACATTCTAGGTGTATAATAAGAAAACCATTAGCCTCAAATTATTTTATATAATGTCTTGTTGTTGTAACAAGACGTAATAACGATTATTGTACTGCGAGGTGCGTTTACGTTCTGAGCAATATTGTGACGCACGATTTCACGTCAATTAACGAATTCTAATAGTCGCTTTCTATTCGACCTTAGTAAAATCCTTCAGTGAAAATAATTATTAGTCAGGTGATCGAAATTGACTTAGCCAGGATGGTGGTTTTTGGAGTACCAAGCAACCCCCTCAGCCCCTTGAAATACTTAGTAAATTGAATTCATAAACTAGAGAAACTCAATAACAATTCTTAAGAAATTAAATTGAAGGAATATTTAATCATTTATATCTACTTTATGGTTATTTTTCTAGTCTTAAATAATAGCACTAATAAAATTTGTATCTGCATCATGACTTGGCCCACCTTGGTCGTTAAGATGCCGCAATTTTACTTTAGCATAACTAAGGTGTGAAAGGCATTAACTAAAGTAATATATAATCACTGGCGGCGATTTATTTTTAACTGATTAAGGAAAGTAGTTTTGGGAAAACTGAAGTTAATGTACCAAATTCTAAAAACTAGATATTCATATAGAAAATACGAAATTCTAAATCACAACGATCAGAAACTCCTTCGCGAATTGCATTTGTTTATACGTTTATTCCCACACTAATTCACGAAAATAGATAACATCACATTATAATGATCATTGATTTACTATAGAAGTTTAGCAAACATAGGACGCTACGACGCTACGGCGCTACGGTGCTACGAATATACTACGCAACTCGAATACTATGCGATTTACGTATATTACTCACTCTGTAATGTTTTATTCATGATTCTTTCATTTGCGTAGTAATTGATATTATGAAAATTTCATACGCGATACATTAATTACAGCAGTTTTAATTAAAAGGGACGACAAACAGGAAATACACTCACTGTTATTATAAGACCCAGTTCTTATTATGAGCTTTTATGGATTCGTCTAAAGTAATAGTGCATATTTCATTTTATATCAATTAATATTTCAATTTTCAATTATGAGCTTACTTAGCCAATTTAAATAATATGTAGCCAAGCTATTTCTTTCATACAATAAGTATATAAAAAAAAATCTGTTATTTATCACAAGTAACCATTTTTCATATAATTAAACATAGTTAGGAAATAAATTATTGAACATTACAAATCTTTCTATTATTTTTCTAAGAGTATTATATACTACATACTAGAGCATTTTCTCGCAAATTTCTCTATATCTATCGGTGTAATGCTCATTGCTCATAGCGAATACTATACTCATATTTCGTAACTGGAATTAACTATTCCATGGTAAAATGTTACCGTAATATGGTCCTTTTTTTTATGAGGAGGAAATCTTCTTCAAAAAGCTGGAGTATCAGCTTTGGGGGAAAAGTAGAGAATGTGGGATTTCTACCCACTAAAACCTCCTAGGTGGCCAAACTCAAAGCATAATAGCAGGGATCCCGGGATCTGAGGGGGATGAATTTTAACCAGCTCCCGTGGCCCCCTCACTCAAGTGGCTCGACGGAACACAGTGAGGTTTTGGTCGGTAAGAATCCGACATAACCCACGGCTCCATCCCCGGGGGCCGTGGGTATCTGCAAGATTTCCTCACTATAAAAAAAAAAAGGGATCCCGGGATCTCCAATGAAACGCACCAGGAACACCGTAATGCGGTCCTAGGTTTCCAAAATTAGGTTGTAACAATATATTGAGCATCGTGTTCCAAAAGTTCGAAATTTTTATGTAAATCTATATCTCTTACTCGATGTCTACTATATACTGTAATTTATAGATTTTTACAGAGTTCAAAAACGCATTAACCGATTTAATATTACGCTTCATCATACTTTATTTCGTCAACAAGTCTCCTTCCTAACCTATTCCGATATCATAGTTTCTTTAATAAATAACACAACAGTTCTATCAATTTATAGTTATCTAAATATGTCACGATAAAAGATTTTAAATATCTCATCAAATACAGTGTCAAACAAGTCGAACCGAAAGCCAGTAAAACAGAAAAGAACATTAAAATACAGAATTGTTTGTTTAAAACAAAGATGTATTTTATTCCACAAAGGACGTATAATGAACACAAAGCATTAATTTCATTGCAGCAATAGCTCATGCGTTAAAAGATTAGATGTTAAAGTTTTGCCTTGATGCATAGTAAGTGCAAGGTGGAGCATTGCCCTCGCCTGAAACGATGCCAACCGGTCACTTGCATTGTGTCTGAATATTCTATATACAGCTAAATGTTTGAATTTATTTTCGATTTTTTTTTTTATTTGTCAATTTATGGCCTGTGTTGATGTGGAAAAAACGTAATTGATTATAGTATATTACAGGATACAGAATATATGAGCAACCAATTCAATTGTTTTTTTTTCGGTATATAGATATATCTCGATGATAAGGCTGTGTCTAGAAAAACGATAAGTAAATTCAATAATGAAGTCTTCATTACACGTTATCGGTAGAATATATGAGCAACCAATACAATTGTTTTTTTCGGTATATAGATATATCTCGATGATAAGGTAGTGTCTAGAAAAACGATTCAATAATGAAGTCTTCATTACACGTTATCTTTAACAGCCTCTATAATAATGTATAACTTCAGTGTAATAACCATGCTTGAAATTCAAAATAGTTGTAGTTTTATAGTTTCTAGTTGCATAATCAAAGAATCAAAAAAATTTACCGCAATATTTTACCATGCAACTAAATAAAAATATAATGATATATAATCAGAGCAATCAAGAGTTTTCAGAAATTCGTTTCCACAAACAAACATTAAGTTCTGCGTAATTATTCGTTTCCCCTCGAACGATATAACATCGTTTAGGTAGAATTTGTTCGCAATTAGTTTCGTATGTTAGAAGAAAATCGGTTATGTAATCAAAATGCAAATAGTTAGGAGGACTCAGACGGTGCGTGGGGCTTATCCTGCGACCTACATCTGGGCAAGGACGTAGCCTCGAACGCAGGTATTTAAGTTAAACACATTCAATATTACAATTATGATTTTTACGTATTTCACGATAATTTGTGGATGTATCTTATATTAGAGATTTTATTCTATATCTTACCCTTTCCCCGGGTTTGTCATCTATACATATAAAAATGAATCCCTATTTCCCTTGGTCACGAAATCACGCGTAAACGGCTGAACCGATTTCAAAAATTCTTTCACCATAAGAAAGCTGCTATTACACTGAGTGACATAGGCTATGTACCACGAGTACCACGGATGAAACCGGTTCGAATATCTAGTCTTTGTTTCTTTTATGATATACAAAGTTACTTGGCGTTATAACGGGTATGTTTATTTTATATAATGAACACAATTGAAATCTTATTTTAATGTTATTTCCATTTATTACTTTACCTAATATTTTCTACATGTATGAAAATAGACGAATAATTCGGTTAAAGAAACACAAAAGTTAAATGAGACAGGACGTGGCATTATTTACTACTCGTATGTGTTATTAAAATATTAAAAGTAAAGGAAATGGTGTGATTATATCGCGCCGCGTTTACTTATATATATATTTACTTCTTTTGGCACGGGTCACGCACGGCACATGTGCTCATGACTAATTATTTTAACTTACCTTTAATTTATAAACTATTACCAAGAAAATTAAACGAGGTCAGATATGGAACACTTACTTTGAATGTCTTATACGACGACACGACGTAAGATGCTCCGTCTTCTAGCTCTTCTAGTCTATATTTACGATCGCCGTCCATCCCAAAGATGAATCTTGCACCACGTGGGAGCTCCAATCTCTCAGACAATCTATCTAGCAACGCGTCCATGGACACCAGATCTCTGCCTGGCTTGAATCGGAACTCAACGCCGGGATGAAAAGGATCCCCATTCCGATAGAATGTCACTCGCCTGGCCTTCCAGTAATTGAGGTTTGCGTATCGACTGACCGGTTCCGGTCTGACTGGTCGTACAGTGGCTTCGGAGCCTTCGGAAATGTCATCTGTTCTTTGCGGTGGAGAGGCTGGGCGTGACGGGCGCCATTCGGAGTCCTTTTCATCGTCAGACGGTGGTTGCTGGTGTTGTTCTGGCGGCGCGGGGTCTACTGGAGGCGGCTCGGCGACCTGCGAACGAGTGCGTGGTTTGGGACGCGGTTTGTTTTGCAGACGACGCGACATAACGCGCGAAAATTCAGCGGTCGACTGGGCAATGAGTGGTCAGTGACGTTGCGGTTACTTCAATCGACTACGCATGAAATAGATAGGCCCATTCATGCTATTTAATTCTAGCATGACCTTCAGTTTACAAAGTTTTTATATACACCATAACACGTGACAAACTAAAAGAAATTAGCACTGAATTAACTTTACAATTAAAATAAATTATACACCGTTAGTGAGAACTTATTGTAAGAAATGTATAAATGTAAAATTATGTTCAATTATGTTAATATTAGGTCAGTACTGCAATTTTTCAAGTTAACCTAACGTCAAGTAATCAATAGATCTTTTTGATAACTTTAACTAGTTGTAGGCTTACTGCGTGACTAAGTAACTTTAAGCATGACCACGAGGGGCTCTAGCGGACTTCGAGTTATAATAAATACTGCAATAATGATAATATGATTCATTCATAAAATATTTTTTGTAATAATTATTTTCTTTACCTAAATTAACATGAATGACGTCAGTGATATGAATGAGTAATTTTATTATACAACACTTCATATCTATATATTCTATAATTTCAAAATTTTATGTAATTGGGGCAAGTATTTTATTGTCTTTGTGTTAACAAGTGTAAGTTTAGCAGCGATAAATATTATTCTTCATTCTTACATACTAAAAATCTTTATTATTTTGTATCTGAAAATGAAATAATATACACAATAAAAGTAAAGGGCCTGACCTATACATTTTCAAAATAACTACTTGTTTTAATTTTACAGTAATAAAACATACTCACCACAGTTGCAGCAGCATTAGGCTCTTCTGATGCCATTTTGTTATTAAAAAAAAATAAAACACTACAAAAAAATGATATAAAGTTCCTACGCACGATTCATTCTACGCGGGTAAAACATTATTTTTTTATCTATGTACGCTGACAGATTAAAGCGCGGGAAATAAACGACACAAAAAAGAATCACTGATTGTTAATTAAAAATGTTTATTCTACTTGAGTTATAGTATTGTAATGCAAATGAGTAATTATAATGGAACGGTAGTCGACCGGTTATGTTTTGAGAAGGAGTTCGAGTGACCGTTCGCCATTGTACGCGGCATGGCGGGGTGGTCAGGCCAGCGCACCCGTGTGCGTTGGGGCGGCGGAAACACGAAATAGTATTATTGTGTTTATGAAAATTATACTGCGTAAAAATACTAGTAATGCTCTATTTTTTTTATTAATGCCTTCAATTCAATTTGTAAATATTTGATGACAAAATAAGATTAAAAATAATATTACCGTGAGCCTAAACCGCTAGGGCACCACAAAATTTTTGAAATACAATCGTATTACAATGATTATCATAGCGCTATATATGACATTATTACTATGTATTCAATAAATGCTTAAGGGAATTTACAAAATATACATTTGTTTTTAGATCGGTTTGGTAAGGGTGTTGTCTCGCTAAAGTAACGGACATTTTACGCCTAGCGCCATAGGCCTAAATAGAAACTTAAAGTTTTTTGTTCCTTACGATGTTTTTAAAGACTATAATTGGTTAATAGGAATTTCCTTACTAAATTGCGGCCGAAAGCGGATGTTTTGTAAAACGGTGAATGTCAAGATAATGGTTGACTAATATTTTTATAACCTAGAAAATAACCATTAATAAAAAACATCTTATGTTTCTGTAAATTAAATGCTACGCGACTTATTTATTTGTTGTAAATTTTTTTTACAATTAAATGAAGAAGAAAATAAGTTTTCTTCTATTATCTGTTGAGTTATTTAATCTTTAACAATACTGCTACTACATAACAAATTACTGTTGCTAGTTTGAATGTATGTGTATTGAAAGTTACAAACAATGATTACACCAGAATAACTCATCACTAAAGGTATATGTAACATAGTTTTAGTGCTTAATTATTATTGAGTACAAGCAAAATAAGAGTCAAAATAGCTCTTTTTACTGAAGGCAAGATATATTTCAGTTTACGTTAGCTTTCAGGAACATTTTACCTGGCGTAATAAACAGGACATTATAATCAATAACCTAAATAGGTTGCCGTGCAGGGCTTGCAATTTTACTAGTACATATATGATATATAATTTTAGAAGTTTATTTAAAATGTTACAAAGCCTGATTATAACCACAGATAATATTATATTAGTATTATTAAGAGGAAATATAAAATGTCCGTCTGCCTATTATTTGAGATTCTTATTTATTTTTACTTATACCGACAATAATATTATCAATTACATAATGTAAATTTTCTTTGGTGCCCTTGTCTTTGATACTATAGAAAGCTATTCTTTCTACCTGTTTGTATAGAATTTAATTTTAATTAAATCATAGCCAATATTGGATTAAGATTTTCTATAAATTTAATTCGTGCTAACATTTACATACATTGGTATGCAATTTAACGTATTAATTGTATCGTGGCTTTTTTATATTTTTCGGTGTAATAAAACTTCTAGTACTTTTTCAATTATTTATATTAGTATATCTGTGTATTTCGATTTTTAATGTTTCGTTAAAATAATATTTACATAAAATAAACTATAATTAAGATTATTTACCCACTATAAGATACATAAAACATAATTGAACTAAGAACAAATAGTTTTCGAAAGAACATTATTTCAAAATAATAAGCAGCTTAATTGAGACGAATGTGAGCTCACTTTCGATATGAAACACGCGAATGACTTGGCAAGCAAAACAATCGAATACATATTGTTTCTAGACATTTCTGTGCCTACTTGCTACTTATATATGTTTTATTCTAGTTCTATTTCATTGATTACAGTATAGTATCCAGAGATAGTACCGATGAAATCATGAAATTTAGTAAAAGGGTGTGCATAAAGGCGCTCAGTATTTGATTTAATTCGATTGCTGAGCGGGAATCACTGGTAGGTAATGGACGTGGGTACGAATCCAGTTTTGTGATAATATTTGTTTTATTCTTTAAAAATTGTCACCATTTCTGATGATAATTATCTTGATTTAACTCTTAACATTTACTTAATATTATAACAAGATTGCTTGTATTAGTTAACCACAAGTATATTTCATCATAATTCAAAATATAAAATTTTTAATAATTAAATCAAATGAGAAAATTAACCATGATAAATATAAGGGAAACGCGTGTTTGCAGCTGCTAAAAATAGTACTAAAGTCTATAATATACAAACCATGTTTTATTTAGTATTGAATTTTAAATAGAATTGCAAATCAGTATCATTATCCTGACTAATATTCTAAATCCACCACCGTGTTTGTTTGTCTTGCTTTCACGTCGCAACGGAGTGCTTAAATTTCACGTTCTTAAAATAAATTGCCTTATGTAAAGTGATACTAATGCCACGTGTGTCCTTACCTTAAAACTATTAACGATAAACAAGGGTTTAGAATTTCACGAATTTACTCGAGTTAAGTACTGTAAGCACACTAAACTGCAATTATATGTTATTTTCTGCGGTAATGATGTTAAATTCTTTGATAAATATTTCATACTCGACGTGTAAGCATTTTCACAATCGCTTATGTAGCTAAATTGCGTCATGAATTAACATAAATTATGAAATATTGTTATAGCTATTTATGAAAACTACAAAGTTCTTAGCTACTGTTTTTATAATAATCAAATAAATAGAGCCTGCCTGTAATTCGGGTTACAGCTAAAATCTGTATATATCTTCGAAGCAATGCAAATTAACTCTCTTTCTACGTAAAATGTGTGTCGTAGATCAGTGCTACGAAATGTCGTAGCAACTTTTTGAATGCTACATAAAAAAAAAGACGTATGGTACTCGGAGACTGCCACGGTAAAGCTATTGCATAGTATTTTTTATTAACTAATGTGATTACAATTATTGATCTATTTTATTTATGCTTTTTTTTACTCGTTTCTCCTTTATGTTAATTGAACTTTTTGAGCGTGGTGACGATGAGCGATAGATGGCAAAACTAAAAAGTATCACCGCTGTGCCGTTCGGAATGTGCTGTATTCTCCACGCTCACAGCCCGTGATAGAAGCTATGCAATAGCTTATAAATAAAAAAATATATATCTAGTGGTTTTAAAATAAAAACAAGTTAATAATTATTTCTTTTACAATAGGAATTATAATAGTCGAGGGTAAATACCTACAACATACATTGGGAGTGTCGTTACTCGGTCGCCAGTTCAATAACGGAAGCTCATTAAACAAGAGCTATCAAGCAAAACCATACTCTATTAAAAGGGAGTATGATAAAATTTATCTTGTCAAGCATCGTACTGTATGATTATTTGAGTGACAGGACTGTCATAATAGAGTATTTCCGCTTGTGATTGGTTGAAGCTAGATCAGATGTTGGCGCCGCCCAATTGATGAAACGCCCTAGGCTGAGAAAAACAGCGTTGCTAAGCAACTCATTCGTGTATATGTATATATTATGTCTGAATTATCTTACAATATTTTTGTCTTGATTTGTAATGGTTTCGATTCCAATAATAGGACCCAACTACAACTTCTCGTGATGAATTTTATATCGTCTGAATTACACGTACCAAAACTTTGAAATAAGAATATTATGTTCGGTTTACTTTACTTTATTTGTTACATTAAGAAAACCTTAGGCCTTTGAATAGGAATAAGATAGTAGGATATACTCAAGCATAATCGATAAATTATTCATAAAATTTGACGATTAAGATCAAAGACCATCATCTTTGTTGTTGCTTTTGAACATTTTGTTCTCATTTAACACGTTCACTGCTGAAACACACCTGTTGTGTAAAAATGCTTCGAACCGAGTATGCGTCTTCGCACGCCTAGCGTGTGAAGCCGCATTCGCGAGAAATCGCGTCTCGTGGTGCGTAAAACACGCTGTGCGTGTTGTTTAGTTCAATTCTCCAATGCGGGCAACACATTTTTGTCCAAATATATTTTTTGTTATTTCTTCCATTAATTTATTTTCTTTGCTTAGATAGTTAAGATTTAATTGAATAAAACGGAAAATAAAATATTTGGTTAAAAGTAACAATAAATGGAAATAAATAAAATAATATTTTTGTCTTTTATGTAACCCAGATTAAATTTATTCTGTGCTAGTAACAACCACAGAAAAATACAAAAAAAAATAATTATACACTAAGACTACAGAAAAGCAGAACAATTGATTTTTATTAAATATTAATTTATCTTATATTTATGCACAACTTGATGGTATGAGTTGTGTAAGATGTCACTGGGTATAGATTATTAGGCTATTCCGCAAAAGCAAAATAGCCTGTACAAAAGATTGGGGGGGTGCCTTACCGACTCGCCAATAGAGCGCTTGATTTCATTGTGTCGGAGGCACAGAAGGCTGTGAAACTCCAATTTACAATATATATACAAGCAGTCTATTTCATTGGTTAGCGCACGACTGCTACGCTGTGTTATATTAACATTTAGAAACAGAATATCTTCAGCGCGTTCTAGATTCTTAAGTAACGTACTGACGCCATCTATGGGGCACAGCATGAAACTTGCATTGCTAATCTATCTTCTATAAGAACGATTATCTTTATGTACGAGCGTTAATAATTTAAATTCTATAAAAGGTTTTAGGAGAGGTCATTATTAGTACCTTCTCAATACATTGTTCATTGTAACATATGAAGTATTAATTTTAATATCAAGGTAATTATGAATGTTATTTTGTAAATATTGGACAACGAATATGTACGTTTCGTTAATATTGAAATATACGCCCTCTGTTGTTCACGAATATTAGGGAAGAGTAATTAGCAATTTTGAATGATTTTCGTTATTAGTAATTTTCATAAACAATGACATCTTTACATACATACACTTATTGTTGTGTAGTCGGTCTATGTGCAGATAAATAATAAATAACGACTACATCGCGAAATGAGAAATAGTATAATTAAAAAAAAAAAAAAAAAAAAAAATTTGTAAAACACACATTGGTATGTCCGGCCGCACAGCTGGCTCGACACTATGCACACGCGTAGCGTGTCCTCCCGCACCAGGGACAAAAGCGGTACGGCGAGATTGCCGCCGGTGCGGGAGACACGCTGAGCGTGTAATAGCCGCATCGCTGGTTTTAACAAGTTTCTGGATCAGCAGTGAATGTGTTAAGAGCCAACGTAGCAGCAATTTTAATATCATACCACACCAGTTGTAATCTGCGGCGTCACTCGAGTGGTACCCGGGTAAAAATTAGTCTATATACTAATCCATACTATAATCTATCTCTGTACCATATTTCATACAAATACGGTAAGCTATTTTCGCCCAAAAGAGTACCAAATATCCATCCATACTTACCAACATTCGCGTTTATAAAATTAGTTATATGTTTTGATACAAAATCTTTTGTGTCTATCTAGACGGCAGGTAGATATAATCAGTCATAAGGTAGGCCTGTCTGATACACTTATTACAAGTATCGTCTCAATCACGCACTATTTAGTTCAAGGCTAAAATTATATCAGTAAAATTGAAACATTCGAAGGACACATTAACCCAAATAGCAACACGTCACGTTTGGTGTAAATGGAATAATGAAATCCATGTAGTCGTAACTGTAGTACTCGATACATAAATTCATTTTTTGTTGAATGTAGGTACGGTACGGGGAGGTGTTGAAGACAGTTGTAGAATAAGGACTTTGTTAAGTAAAAGTTAATTAGATAAATATAAAAGATGGAAAATCTCTCATGGAGTTCTAGGATTGTTGAATGATATACCTAAAAATAACTCTATATACTTTATGCAGTAGTTCCATATAATAGACAATTATTTACAGATGCAAAACTAAACTACATGTTTTTCCTCGACGCAAAATGTTGCTTTTGTAATAATAAATTGATTACAAATGAAAAATATCCTTCCTATTTCATCCTACTAATATTATAAATGCGAAAGTTTGTAAGGATGTGTTTGTGTTTGTTGCTCTTTCATACAAAAACTACTGAACCGGTTGCAATGAAATTTGGTACGTAGATAGCTGGAGAACTGGGATAACATATAGGCAATATTTTATCCCGATATTCCGACAGGATACAGATTGAAACCGCGGGGCGCAGCTAGTATCTAATAAAAGGTTTAAATTAATAGGACTTGTCAATAGAGCTTTTTGCAGTGTTACCAGTGGTGGATTTACACTAGGGGCAGTCGGGGCTTGTGCCCAGGGCGGCAAATTTTCTAGGGCGGCAAAATTTAGAAAAAGAAATTTGAAAAAAATTTTGTTAGGTAAGTGTTATCAAAAATTTTTTTGTCGATTATACTTATTAACTAAAACTTAATGAAAATCTTATATATTTGAATCTTATAAACTGGCAACTGTGAACACTGCCACCTGCAGTCTGCTTCACAAATATATCTAGGTTCTATCGGTATAGTCATTTTCAGTGATGGGGCGGCATTTTTTCCAGTGCCCAAGGGCGGCATTAATTTAAATCCGGCCCTGAGTGTTACTTTAAAAATGTACAGAAAAGCATATACCTACTGCAAAAATACTGAAAAATATTGAGAGCTCTCTTAAAGGCTGACAACACATTCACCATACCCCGGTATTGTGGGTGCAACAGGCTACAATGATCTTAACATCAGGTAACTCGACTGCGCGTTTTGCTTTCACATAAAATAAATAGTTCGATCATCAAATTAGGGTCGAGCATTTTGTGCTTTGATTGCACTGTAGACACAATAAAAAGTCGAGTAACTATATGCTACCTACTAATTATATATGCATTTCTTTGAAACTCATTTATAGGAATAGGTATATATTTTTTGTTAGTGGGTGTTGAAAATAAGGACGCACGACATCGTTCGTGACGGTTTGGCGTGCAATGCAACGGTTATAGCCAATTTATCAATCCTAAACGTATTTCATATAAATGCGTTAGTCAGTAATTTATGTACGTACAATAATAATTATTCCTAGTACGTACCTATTAGATGATTACGGATATGCTATACAAATAATATTATGATTTATTTTCTGTCTAGTTGCTTTTGTATAATTTGATTAAGATCGAACTCATCAAATATCAGTACCCAGCATGATACATTTAAAGTTACGACTCCGAAACATCATTATAAATGATTAAATGTTATTAATTTTTTTTTTTTTTATAGAAAAGTGAGGAAAATAAAGAAAAGAGTTTACTTATAAATTTATTAAAAACATACAAAACTCCTTACTCCTTGGTACGCTTTTTCTTCTTTTTCTTAACTGGTTCCACCTCATCATTGCCGTGAACCAGTTCGGGAGAATGTTTCGACTTTTTCCCCTTTTTTGTCGATGATTCGGTTTCAACATCTACATGTATATCTTTTTCAGTTCCTTCTGGTACATCATCATTTTCTATCAATTCGTTATTTTTACTTCTTTTCTTTTTCTTTTTAGGCAACTCAGTTTCTTCTAAATTAACCTCGGTGCTAATCACTCCATCGTTATTCAAACTGGTTTCCTGATTTTCCGAAACTTCACTTAAATCTTTATCTTTTTTCTTTTTCTTCTTCTTTTGTTTAAAATTATCTGTTTCCGCATTTATATCTTCAACACAATCTACAACATTTTCAGAACCTGTCTCAACTCTTTTGTTTCTACGTTTTACACCTTCACTGCTTTCATGATGGGTGGTGATTTCTCCTCCTTCCACTATTACTTCATCTACTCTATCTTTTCCGTGTTTTGATTTCTTCTTCTTCTTATGATTTTCGGACTTGCCACCACCATTTTGTTCATTCGTTTCAGCTTCCGGTGATGTGTCTTCACTGACGTGTTTTTTATTCTTTTTCGCCTTTTTCCGATCAAGTTCATCATCTGCAACTTCATTACTTCCCGTGACATTCTCTTGTTTTAAATCTCTTTCCAAAACTGCCAAAAAGAATCCTGTAGTCATGTCGGACTCTGGTCTCGCGTACAAGCACCGTGTACCCATTTCACCGTACATTCCCGAGCCATAATTATTCCACTGTTCCTTGAGTAGATCTTTAACATTTAGCACTTTCCATTTAGCTCGAGAAGATTTGACTACATTGGATATAACTCGCTCGTTTTCCTCTGGGAATATGGAACATGTGCTGTAAACGATTTTTTTCGCTTTCGGAAACGAGTTCATGGCGTGTTTTAGGAATTTCTCTTGAAGCGATGTGAGACGAGCGAGTCTTACATCTTCCACATAATTGTGAACTGAAAGCTGCATACCTGTTAACAAATGACTTGACTGTTTATTACGTCTATGCCTTTTTGAAATCACTATTATCTAAGATTCACTACGAACTGAAAGAATTTATAAGACGAGTTTAGGTTTACAGTTTAGAGTCAGTGAGATATTATGGAAATATATTATTCAAGTGTGTAGAGAAAATAGAGTAATATACCTGTATGTTTCCATATCTATTCTAATATTATAAAGAGGAAAACTTTGTTTGTTTGGTTGTAATGAATAGGCTCAAAAACTACTGGACCGATTTTAAAAATTCTTTCACCATTCGAAAGCTACATTATCCACGAGTAACATAGGCTATATTTTATTTTGGAAAAAAATAGGGTTCCGTAAAATATTTTCGGTTAACTGAAAAAAATCAACCAATGAAGTTACTTATTTTGCGTACGCTGCCTAAACTACAAAAGATAGAACCATAAAATGTTAGAATTAATTGTAGATCTTATAAATATCTACAAAAAAGTCCGCGACACACTATACCTATCTATGTCGAGTGAGGCACAACAACCAAATTTTTATTTAAAAATCTTGAATTTTTTTGGACTACATTTCAACGCGTTTATTTTACTCATGCTATTAATCTTTATCAAAATAAATTATTTCATCAATAAGTACAGTTTATGTTGATAATATTTGGTCTTTGAATGATTAAAATTGGACGTTTCGTTTTGAAGTTGAGGTGAAATTAAAATATTACGTTTTCCGCTGCACGGCCCGTTGCGAAGTGGGCGTCGATAAACTGCTTTCGCGTGAAAGAGCATCTTACAAACATCCATATATTCATCCATACCTAAAAACTTTCACGTTTATAATCTTAGCAGGATCTGGCTGTAGACGTACCACGGGCGAAGCCGGGGCGGACCGCTAGTTATTTATAATTTGGTTGCATATCAATGTATCGATCGAGTATCGTGAAATCTGATTGTGAATAGTTTAACATAAAGGTTATTAAAACTATATGATCGCTTAATGTTAAAAGTACATATAATTTAATAAATTTGTTACCTGAACCAGAACAACTTGGATCTAGAATTATATATTCAACATCATCACAGTCACCCCTTTTGATTTCCAATGAATCTCTGTGCATTGTTGTCACACATTTAGATTCGGTTTTTTCAACAAAATCACATAGCGTTTGATATCTGCTTTCATTTCTCTCCACGGCATACACTTTTCCCTGAAAAAAATTAACAATAAACTATGATAATGAATAAAATTATTTTATGTATATGTAGAATATAATGCGTCAAGCAAATAACTACTTTCCTACTAATTGTTTAAATTATATTATTCAGTTTTTACTGTTTACTTACTGAATGAATATACATACTGATTAGCATAATAAGTATCAGTTACAAACTTTAAAAAACACACATTAATGATATAACCAACGTCAAGGCGTTTCCCACAAAAACCAATACAAACTTTAAGTTGAAGTTTTAACTAATATTTGAGCGCTTGTTAATTGAAGTTTATCAAATACTAGCACTACTTGCCCGGAAATTACATAGCGTAGCTAAGTTTTTAATGGTGAAAGAAGTTTTAAAATCGGTCGAGTCGTTTTGAGTTTATCCATTACAAACAAACAAACAAAAATTCAATTTCTTTCTCTTTATAATATTAGTGTCGAAAAACTATTCCTAATTGGTGAACACGCGTTGTTACGAAATTATTTTTCATTTAAATATGTTATGAATAATACGCAAACCTGATTTCTCATGAAAGCAGCAACTTGTGTGGTTTTCATGCCTGGTGCAGCACACATATCCAACACTACACTACCTGGTGGAGGAGCTAGCAGTTGCACCGGCAGAGCTGTAGCCTGAAAACCAAAACACGCTTAATTTATCTGGTTAGTAGTTACAGTAGATGTTTGCCCCAATTTTGTGGTATATTGTCTATGTCACTAAGTTAATTGATTGATTGATTTATTGTTTTTTTTTCTAAATCAGTCCAATGGTTTTTGTGTAAAATCTTTACAAACATACAAATTCAAGGTATATAATATATATATATTGTTAATGTAAGATAATAATGTATTCTTGATGTTTACCCTGTAGTTTAACATTGTGAGTTTCTTAAATTTTTGTATATTTCATCCAAGCAGAGGGAAAACAAATCAGAGATTCTTTTGTTGTTAACAATCCTAGCTACTATTTTTGAGAGTGGTGTAAGTAACCTAACTTTTAAAAGTATAGAATAGAAGAAATTAAAGAGTAGTAACAAATCATTTACCTTATCCTGTAGTATAATCTTATTTTCCAAATACAATTCATGATTATGGAACTTGGTGCCAGGATGGAAAACCATCATGGTTTTTATGTGATAGTCTTGCGTGAAATCATATTCCGATAAGCCTTGTATTTGTTGTAAATAATCATTGTACGATGCTGAAGTACATCTGATGAACCTGTAGCCTTCATCTTGAAAAGCCCCGATAGCATCCGATGTAGTCAATAGATTTGTGTTTATCCTCACATAGCGGGGTCTACGAACTGAAAAATTTATGGAAACTGTTATAAACTGACAGTACTGTGAATAGTTTAAAAGTGTATATTTTTCAATGAATAATTTTAATCGTTTTTTTAATAATCAATTTTATCACAATTTACTAACAAGTTTCAAAAACTACAGTTTATTATTTGATATCTATAGTGTTCAATCTATAAGGACCATAGAACAATAAAACAAAGATTATTTTTAAATATTTTTTATTGCTAAAGTTTAACAAATACATCAGCAATTTACAAATCTGAGTGTAATACTGAACCAAAACTCTTTGGAATGTTGCATATTAGTCTTGTTTTAAGTTCAATGAACTCTTCTCAGACTCTCTCGTTATTGGTGTCTGATAGGAATGCTGATCAATTTCATTGCCATGTTCATCATATTCTTTTTCATGATATGCTTTATATGCATATAAGCAGATAATTAAATTAACCACAACAACAGCAGACACTACTGACCAGACGGTCCTTATAAATGGATCAACTGTATAATAATCCGTAAGTATGTGCCGCATTCCAAAGAAAGCGATAAAAGGTAAGGTAAACATTGCAACACTGTATAAAAATAAATTCGCCAAAACAAACACTGCTTGCTTTGTTTGTTTCGGAATTAAGGGTCCCGTCTCAGAGCTCTCTGCCATTGCTGATACAAGTACAGCGAATTAGATCTGAAAATAAAAAATATTACCTTCAGATTTTACTTCATCATGTTGCACTGGTATTTTCTCAAATTGTTCTTTGTAACTCAGAATAGCTTGCTCTGGTTTGCTGAAACCGGGCAACTCCTTTTTGCCAAATAAGAGTTCTGTAGTTAAAACTCGAGCTAGCCATGGATCTAAGCGCTGTTCTTTTTCTAAAATGCCTGTAGCTTCGAAGAGCTTGTCTATATGAGCAGCATGTTTAATAGTTTCCGTTATAAGAGCATATATAACATTAGTTCTCTGCAAATTGTGTGTACTAAGTTAATAATCTTGTATATTTATAATTTAAAACAAAAACATATACTTACGAAATGTCGGAGCTTATTATCGTATAATAAATTTTTAACACCGCCGCCTTCCGTAGCTACTTTCTTGACAATATTTGCAGATATTTTAAAATTTCTTGGTACTCTAACAGAGTGTTCAAACATTTTTCAGTAGTTTATAAGATGTGCATCGCGCCTTCTCAATGATAATCACGAGACAAACTTCAATGTCATAAAAATAACCTCAATCTTAAAGTTTTACTGATTTTTTTTTTAGATTTGATGGGATGTTGGCCTTTATGTAAATATATCACAGATTATAAACTAGCTACTCCGTAATAATATAATATTATACGAAAATGGTTGTTCAGCCATCAAAAAAATATTTCTAGTATGTTCAAATCCTCACCGATTTTTATTTTATTTCAATCCTTCGTAATTGAGTTTCATCAAAGTCCGTCCAGTAGTTTTTGCGTTAATGCTAGATAACAGATAGAATAATTATTTACAGTTTCTTTATATGCAAATATTTAGCCTCGCCTATGAAGCCCTCGCAAGGCATTTTATGAACCTTTTATCGTAGTGATATAGGACCGGTAATATATTTTTTTACAAAAAAAAATGAAATAAAACATAATGATTGATAGTGGTTGAAACCAATACTCTTTAAATAAATTTGTTTCTTAAAATATACAATCTTAATACTTTTATAACTTAATCTTACAAATGTAGTTACCTAGGTACTTATTTTGGCGAAATAACAATTACTAATCTGTAGTACATTTAACATGATTGATATCGATATTCTATACCATGGTAGTTTATACTCTATTATTAAACTATAGTCTATAACTGTACTCCTACTTGCACGTAACGAAATCTCTATTTCTTTATTTACTTTATCATCAAAGTGATAAATGGGTGATTTTATTAATTAATTTGAATTATTGAATAAATAATGTTAATGTTTCACGTTAAGGTAAACATAGCCCTACAATTATTATCACTTATTTTCCGAAAATAATGTTGTTTGTGTAATATCATTGACAGTTTCTTTTCGAATGGCGATTTGTCCCCTACTAATCAAAATACCAGGAAATGTTATGATTCAACATCGCGGATTCAATAACAGTGACTAATGTATTCCGTATACATTTTCAGTTGCAACCTTAAGGTGCGACTGGCGCGGAGGACCATTTTCAGTGAAAGTTGTTAAAATGTGTCCAGCATCGTCGATATTTGTGTAATCAGGCAAAGAATAAACCAAACAATGGTTCCTGCGCCGAGTTGCCCCTATACGTGGGATTATTGGACGTCCACGCCGTCCGATTACGTAGAGTTAACATGCTTGATGCCAAATTCTATTTACTTGCCTGTAACAGTCAGTTGGGATGCAACTCTTCAAGATGTCAAGGAGGTTAGTGGATACCAGATGAGACCATGAGTCACGACTTGGTACATATTGATACATTCGTTCCAGACAACTGGGTCATTCTATTGTGTAATGTGTACAAAGATAAGTGACTTTTATTTTTTAGAAAGTGGATCACATTGTTTACATCATTGTATCCCCATGCTAGATCGGTATTTATAAGCTATATTTACATATTTACAACACTGTCATTACGATTCATATGAAGGAAAATGATTTATAAATAGCAAATAGAGTTATTAAATTTATTATTATGAACATTTGTGGGATGTTTCAGTTGGAAATATATATGAAATAAACACATATTAATTCTCATAATTTCTAAGAATAATATTTTAAAACTTTTTGTGGTTGTTAAAATTAACTTAAATACAATTCTAGGAGCTATGGGACATGGCGGGGAAGATGCCCCTCTTTGGGATGCTTCATGAGATGAATGGGTATGTGTTCCAATTCATCAACTCCTTGTCTGTCCCAGAAGAGGTTAATGATGAGAACAAGAGGGTGCGTGACATCAGGCCTGTGTTTGGAGTGCTTATGATAATAGAGCGGTCCATCGAGAGGCCTGGGGAACATTTGTTGAATACACAAATAAGTCACTTAATTGGAAAAGGTAATTCATATTAGGGAATTTATTTTTATACTAGGTTACTATGAGATGTGAGTTATGATATGTAAACACCTATATACACTCTTTAGATGTAAATGTTTAAATAGAAAATAATTAATGGAGGTTTAAATTGACCATTACATTAATTTAAGTTTTACAACTGCTGTTAATTAAATAGTTCTTTTGTAAGCAAAATTAATGTTTAGGTTTTATGTTTGGATTGTATCTATACTAAAATTCCTATAATCAGTGATTAAATTCACTTAAAATAACATTTATTTATCTTATTTCAGGTTTAAATGAATTTGATAGTTTAAGAAGTTCAGAGGTGAATGACTTTCGAATGAGGATGAGATGTTTGGCTGAAGAGAGTCTACTGAAAAGAGCTCAAAGTACAAGATTAGAAAGATTAAGATATCACTGCCCACCGAGACTGGCTGATAGCCCTTCTGTACCTGCTACACTTAATAGCCATTTAAATAATAATTGTTTTATACTTGTTACTAAAGTTGCCAATACAGAGGTGAGTTCTGCCATTTGTTCATATATAATGATTATGGTATATATATAATGTAATTGAAATAATTCTTATATTCTATATTTTTTTTATCATTCAGTCCATGGATTGCTAGAAAAGAATTCCTATTAGTTTTAGGCATTGTGCGTTATTAAAAAAATATTTTATGCTTAAGTAAATATAAATAAAATTCCCCTACTAATAATTAATTAAAAGAAAAAGTTTGTATTTTGTTTATAGTTAAGTTATAATTAAGTTAATACTGAACAGAATGCTTATTAGTTTTCCTCATTTGATTCCTGTTCATTGTGCTCATCTTCTATTTCCTCTTCATCATTCTCGCCTTCCTCTATCCACTGCTTGATAAGGTCATTAGCTTCAGTTCTGAAATAACGATAAAATGCTATGTGATACAACATAGAAAAGGGCCACATAGCCATTATAGATGACAAATCTAATTATGGTTACATTGTAGCTATCAATAGAAAAGTTGTATCTATTTATTTATTCTTTATAGTACATGTCACCGAAATAAAAACT
Organism: Zerene cesonia; assembly: GCF_012273895.1. Lineage (NCBI taxonomy): Eukaryota > Metazoa > Arthropoda > Insecta > Lepidoptera > Pieridae > Zerene > Zerene cesonia. Next base: position 8,711,538 of record NC_052121.1, on the reverse strand, counting down.
ATAAATTGTCATTGTAAAAAGGACCATGCCGGTACATATGCACTAAAAGGCAGGAACTACTGGACCAATTTCAAAAGTTCTTTCACTGTTGGATTTGTATGTGATTCCTGAATGCCATAGGCTCTGTATATACCACAAGCGCAGCCGGGGCTGTTTGTAATACAGCTTCAAAAATTCATTGCTGCATTCACTTTTACGTAATAGACCTGATTATTACGTTTACCTTTCTTCTGGTGTAATAACTCCTTTATTGAGTCGTTTAAGTCTCGGCAATGAAGCTAGTACTTCCACTCTCTGTTCAGGATTCTCTTCTTCATCAGCCACCTCTGCGTCTTCTTCACCTGTGCCTCCCATGTACGGACATCCCTTTATTACTAGCGTTTCGAGAGCTGGCAATACCTAATGATAAACTGTTAACATTATTATGTAAACTAACTGACCCGGCAAACGCTGTTCTGCCTTACTCTTATCATTTAGGGGGATGAAAAATAGATGTTGGCCGATTCTCATAGATACTGGATAAGCACAAAAAATTTCATCAAAATCGGAGGAGTGTGGCAACGAAAACTGTGACACGAGAATTTTATATATTAGATAAAAATATTTATAAATTTATATGAACAGTCATTATTGAAAATACAAAATATCATCGTTACGTTTTATTTAAAAGAATCAATAATAAAATAACAGTCATCACATTAGAATACATATTACATACCCTTAACTTTTTGATTTGTTTTAATGTTGTCACTTTGGTGTTCCTCAAGTTGAGATACTGCAGTTTTTTATGTATTGGTTCAAAGCCGTTTAACAACTTGATAGGATTGTTTCTTACATGGAGAATCCTTAAGTTTGGAAGTTTTGCTATACCAACTAGACTGGTTATCCTGTTGCCAGCCAAATACAGACTGTCCAAATTAGGAAAGTCCATATCAGAGATGTCATGTATAGAATTGTAGCGGAAGTCGAGGCATTTTAGATTTGGCATTCGGTTCTCGAAATATATGTTGAGTATTTTATTATAGCCCACTTCGACAGTGCTCATTTCTGGATGATATACATCGCGCACAGACGATATTCTGTTGTTATTAAAAATCACAACTTGTAAATACTTCATTCTTTTTAAATACGCTGAATTTAAATTGTTTTTGTCAGCGTGAATTAATAATAAGAATGGTAGTTCTGATAGAACCTGTAAGCTTTCTGAATTTAAGTTGTTGTTGGACACATCTATGTATTGTAGATGATGGAATGATTTAAACGCTGAAATCTCTGTTAAATTCATGTTTGTACATGTTGCTTTTAAATATGTGTATCTGAAATGAAAAGTAATTAAGGAATCAGTTTAATTCCAATGATTTTATGTCATACAATCAGTGTTCTTTTTTTAGTTCTATTTAAAATAAGTTTTTGTTATGTTAATAATATTGTATTCAATTTAACTATACCAAGTTTGGCAGTTATATTGTTCTTTTATTAAGTCAAAAGTTGAAAGAACCTACCCATCGCCGGCTGCCGTCTTCCCGAGCACACTCAGTCGAATGCTTATCTCAGATCGATTGAGTACACGTTCCGGCGGTCGTATGATTGGCTCCTCGTCAGGACCAGCTTCCTCACCAACGTGTTCGTGATACGCGTGTTCCTCTGGAACTATTTCGATTTCCTCTTCATTGTCGTCTCTTTGTAAATTGAAATGCGATTTTAACATTGTTGCTGTGGTGCAGTGACAGTTATGCGACTGACGTTGTTAATTGTTGACAAGATTTTATTTTTATTGATTGTATTGCAAATAGGTGTAAATTTTGAAACATGGCAGCTAAGGAAGATTATTTGCAAATATAATAATCTTTAAAATATATTCATGAAATTGTTATCAACTTAAGTATTAACATAGAAATTGGATATTTCCTTGAATTAAATTTAGTCATAACTCATAAGTTACCAAAAATAAACTCCCATTTTCATTTTGCAATTGCAGAAACTGTCATTCCTCAAAAGTGTGTTCGGTGATATGGCCTTATCAAAATACTTTATAAGCAAAATATAATAAACTAGCTACACTACACGCCCCGGCTCCACCTGGTCATAGTCATTTATAGTAATTGAAATTATATAAACTGTCCTATCTCTTAAGTTGGGTCAATCTGCACACGATGTGCAGATTTGATTGAAATTGGTTGAGTAGTTTTGAAGTCTACCGCGGACAAACAATTCGACACGTAATTTATATATATTAAGACCGATAAAATACCAAAATAACGCCTCAATAATAATTTACAGATCTCATTCACGTCAAACGTATCAGTGAACCTAACACCCCAACAGCACGTGGATACGATATTCCGCAAGAAAGCGAACTCGCTGAACATGCGCGGCGAGCAACCGCGCAACTACGTGCTCAAAGTGTGCGGGCGGGAGGAGTACCTGCTCGGCGACTATCCGCTCATACAGTTCCTTTATATACAAGAGATGCTCGCCAAAGATGGCGTGCCGCAGGTGATGACCGTCAGTATGGATAAAATTACGTGTACGTATACGTGTCTTATATTATTATCTAATTAAAAAACTTAGTATGTTTTTTCGATCAATGTTTTGTAAAACGGCCTGTAAAATTACTAGATTTCCGCCTATTTCGCCCGTGTGATACAGAAGCCTGTGTTACTCTAGCCTCCTAACATTTTTTTTTTGCGTCAAGACCTGCAATCAGTCGCAAGACTATAAGCCGATGAGGTGATTAGAATTTCTCTTTCTCTAGCCTCCTAAGTATTTTCAGTCAATAATCATATAAAATCGTTCCGCTACGTGAAAGAACGACACAATCAAACACAGTTTCGCACTTCTAAAATTTAAGGATAATAAGTATACAACATAAAATGTATACAAAGTATTACTAAATTAATAGTGTTTATGAGAAATCTATTAAAATCATTATTTCAATTGTTCTTAAAATTTTTATTTGGCAAATTTCCAAAATTCTACTCCTTCGATATTTTTCATTATATGCAACTTAAATTATTTTATAGGCTGTGATATGCAATACTATGCTTTACCGGAGCGAAGACGGCTCACATCCGAACAGTCAAATACTATACGTAAGAAGAAAAATCACGAGTCCTCATGGAAAATTGAAAGGAATTATTCCTGTATGGTGCAGACTGTCGGTGGGCTTAACGTCGATCCAGGACGACTTGTAGAGGTGAAATAAGCCTTCGTTATCCTTTACTATTTTTTTCTCGGAAATCTCTGCCTATAAACACTTAGGCAGAATATATGTATTTTTTTGTATGTGAAGAACTAACCAGATGTATTTTCTTTGAACAGAAATTAGATCATTAGATCTGAATTAATCTGATTATATTGAAAACATTGCTTCAATGATATTTTTCTGTCTGAAATTTCTTAATTAGGTTTAACTGTTGAGAGTCATATTAACTTATTTCTTTCATTATCGTATATTTAATATGTTTCTTTTTATTTTTCTAGGTTGTTTGCCAAGCTGGTATATACCATGGTGGAAAGTCACTTTGCGAACCGCAAAAGACGAAAGTGGCTGTGGTGTCGAAGGAAGGCGAGGCCCAATGGGATGAGGAGTTACAGTTTCCCATCAAAGTGTGCAATGTGCCGCGGATGGCTAGGCTCTGTTTTGTTATATACGAAATATCCAAGGCTAAGAATAAACGGAGAGGAAAGGATAATAAGGTATGTACTTTTGAACCGACTTTAAAAAGGAGGGACGATATTAATTCAAATATTTTTTTCTTCGACTTTGCTACCTCAGTACATTCAACTGGGTGAACCGAATTTGATAATTCTTTTTTAATTGAAAACTGGTGTCTCTCATGTTGTCCCATTTAAATTTGGTTTAATTCTAACAGTTTGAGTGCAGTTTACTTTTTTGAGACAAATAGTTGTAAGATATAAGTCGTTAATAAGTGACATATAAAGAATGTTAATAATAATATAAGTAACAGGGGGGTTTGTACTAGGCCAGGGGGGGTTTGTCCATATATAAATATCACAAACATACGCACAGGACGCGATCAACCGTCTGGCGTGGGTGAACACGATGGTGTTCGACTACAAGGAGCAGCTGCGCACGGACGCGGTGACGCTGTTCATGTGGACGCACGTGGCGGACGAGACGCAGGGCGACGACGTGCTGCTGCACCCGCTCGGCACCGTGCTGTCCAACCCCAACACGGACTCGTGCGCCGCGCTGCAAGTCAGGTTCTCCAAGTGAGTGGGGGGGGGAGGGTGTGCGCATGCTACTGTGGTGTGGGGAAACTTCCTTCCCAGTCCTTTCCTTATAACTTATCCAGTAAATTTGACAATCCTTGACGGTGCAGCTCCTTTACTAACTATCACATAAAATACTATCATATGCCAATCCATTGTTTAAAACTTTCATGTTTACAAAAACTGAAATAACTGGATTATTGGTTGTGCAGTAACATACAAACTTTCTGTACACAGAGTGATCTATATACAGTTTTCTTGATTGTTCTCTGTTTATTGAACACATTCACACGGAGAATTAC
>NC_052121.1:8638429-8706000 GCF_012273895.1 Zerene cesonia | reverse complement strand
GTGATCTATATACAGTTTTCTTGATTGTTCTCTGTTTATTGAACACATTCACACGGAGAATTACTTTTGAATAAAGAAAAAAATTGCATGTGAATAAGAAATTCAATATTGTGATATGTTCTCAAAACTCCTATTTCATTTCAGTTACGATTGTCAACATCCAATCTTATTTCCGAAACAAGAGGCGATAAGAACGTATGCGGATCAATTGGAAAATGGTTCGTTAGAAATGGCGAGACTGACTGATGATTTCGAGAAACTTCGAACTACAGCTGAAAAGGATCCTATGTATGAGATGCACGAACAGGACAAGAAGGATATTTGGGCTGCCAGGTATGATACATGAAATAATTAATGCGTGAAAGAGTAAATAGTTTTTGAGACTATTATTAAATCCTTTTCACGGGATTTATTAGAAAATAAAATATAACAAGACCGAAAAAATTACGAAAAACATAATCGCTTAACTTTTTTTTTTTGCTATTGTTGAATTCAGTTTGAATAAAGTAACAAAGTTGTAATGTAGTTTATGATATACTAGCTGCGCCCCGCGGTTTCACCCGCGTAAATCCGTATCCCCTAGGAATATCGGGGGGAAAAGTTGCCTATATGTTATTCCAGTTGTCCAGCTGTCTACGTACAAAATTTCATTGCAATCGGTTCAGTAGTTTTTGCGTGAAAGAGCAACAAACACACACACGTCCTTACCAACTTTCGCATTTATAATATTAGTAGGATTTTCAGCTATGTATTCAACTTACACAACTAATTTCCTACTTCCAGAGAATATTTCCAAACGCAAGCGCCTGAGCTGTTGCCCAAATTACTATCTTGCGTGGAGTGGACGGAGCGGGCGGAAGTGGCCCGAGTGGCCAAGATGCTGTCCAACTGGCCGATGCTGAGGGTGGAATCGGCTTTGGAGTTGCTGGACTATGCGTATGCGGACGCGGCTGTGCGGAGCTTCGCCGTGGAGTGCTTGGCTAAGATTAGGTGTGTTTTGATTTTTTTTTATATATTTTAAGCAGCATATCTACACTTGTATTATAAAAAGCAAGCTTTTGTATATTTGTAACGATTTGACGCAAATACCACTGGACTGTTTTAAAAAATGTTTGCACCATTAAAAAATAGCTGCATCTTCATTGATTGACATAGACTGTATATGTACCACGGTCGAAGCCGGGGCGACCAGCTAGTTAACTATATGAACAGATTATATCGTGGGTTCGAATTTAGATGTTCTATTGAGCTCATCGAATTTGCATTCATATATTTCGCTCTAAACATAAAAAATAAATAAGTATAAAAATTATTTGTGTACAATATACGCTTTTTCACATATGATAGTACTTATTGAAATTATTTATCTTGTCACACAACATTGTTGATCTCTAGACAAAAAACATTTTTTATGGACTTAAAGAATATAATAAAAATCAAATGTGTATCTTATATTAAAAGCAATAGGGGCCATAATTAAACAGGGCATGTTTGTTACAGTGACGAAGACTTATTATTATATTTATTACAATTAGTGCAAGCGCTAAAACACGAGTCGTACCTGACGTGCGATCTCGCGCGGTTTCTGCTCGAGCGGGCTTTCAAAAACATGACCATTGGGCACTATCTCTTTTGGCATTTACGGTGAGTGTTTCTTTCTGTTTGTTCACTGTATTAGATATCATTTCATTTATTTTTATTTTCATGCAAGGAAGTTTCTTTAAGTGATAGTGTTTTCGGTTTTAATAAGCGGGATTTGTTGAAGGTGAAGTTCGCAAACGTTGAAAAAGCTTAAAATATTGTTCCTATGGAGAGAACGGCTTGAGAAGTGTAGCTTACTTTGGTTTTGCCCTGGGAAGCTGTTAAAATTGCAATTAAATTATATGCAATTAAAGTTCTGTTTTATTTATGTATTAATTTTGTTTTTCTGACCTTACCAAATATTTTAGTTAAGTTTGATGCTACTACTGATGTGACTATACATCACTCATACTTACATAGACACAAGCACACAGGTACACGCATACACGAACACTCATACACAATATTGCGAGTTAAAAATAATTTGTAAGCAGCATCTATACCTATATTATTTATTGCAACAAAAAACAATTTTATATTATACTATTCTATGATTGTCTGTTTAAATGAGAATTTGGCAAATTAACTCGCCAACATTCTCTGAACTTTATTAACATATCAAAATATCAATTTCTAATTTCCATAATAATTTCGTTCAGGTCGGAGATGCACGTACCGTCGGTGTGCGTGCGCTTTGGTCTGGTGCTGGAGGCGTACTGCCGCGGCTGCCAGGATCACATCAACACACTTATGCGCCAGATCACGTGCTTGGATAAGCTCAAGTGTAAGTTTTTTTTTTAATTGGGTCTATGAAGGAGATTGTATATTTAATGTGGATCCGTGTAAAATGTTATTGGATATGTAAGATATATTAGTATGTATGTGCTTGATTAGAAATTATATTTTGTAATAATATTTATATGTATAATTATAATTTGAGTTATTATAAGCATATAACATACTTTCTTTAAAAATATTCATCTTATTATGACAGTTTTTAGCCAAATTATTATATAGTGAATCCATGATATTGATTATTACGCCGGATCGCGAGTTCAACTCTGTCTCTAATAAATTTTATTTTGTGATTTGATGTATTTTTGTATATTGTATAACATAATTTATTTTATTTTATTCCAAATATTTTTTGCTTGTTATTCTTTTTACACAGAATAAATAAAAATGCACATGTTTTTTTCTTTTCTGTGCAAAATGTATAATCAGTAACACATCGCACACAGGGGCGAGTCAATGTATCCGCAAGAAGAAAGAGATATCGAAGGCTCGAGCGGCGCTCAACCAGCACCTGCAAGAGCCGCATTGTATGGAGACGCTGTGTGATTTTGTGTCTCCGCTTACGCCCAGTCTTGTTTGTAAGCGGATTAAGTGAGTATTTTTCATATACAATACTTAAAAAAAATGTGTTTAGTATTAGAAAAAGAAATATAGAGTTTATTTGTTTTTTTTTTAGTACAAAACAAAGTAAAAATATTATGTTGTTGGAGTATTTAGTTTTCATTTTTTTTTTTCATAACAGGCCAGATCGATGCACGGTAAAAGACAGTAAAATGCGGCCGTTGCTGCTCGAGTTTGAGAATCTGGACCCTACCGGCACGGACATAAGGATCATATTGAAGATCGGCGACGACCTCCGGCAGGACATGTTCACGCTGCAGATGCTCAGGATCATGGACCGGATATGGAAGAACGCGGGTTATGATTTTAGGTAGGTGATTGTTTATTTTTTATTTGTATTTATAAATGTGAGATGGAATAATTGTGGATTTGAGTGGAGTATAAAGTGAATAAAAATTCTCGAAAAGACCGATGAAACTTCATAAGCTACACTTGTTTTTAAATAAAATTATTTGGTTACTGATTCCGAATAAGTGAACACTGAATTTTTAATGTGTTTATCTTTTTCTTATATTAATATCAATTGAATGTAAAGATAGCAAGAATAAATAGATTATTTGTTGTTTCGTTCATTTGTTACATACTTTGGTTGATGTTTAACAATATAAAATTTTAAAAGCCAAAACTATAGAAATTGCGAAACTTATTATTGTTATATATACATATTATCGTGTTGATCAATTTATCAACTGATTATTTACCTCGTGTACCGTGTCCGCAGATTGAACCCGTACAACTGCATATCGATGGAGTACGCGGTGGGCATGATCGAGGTGGTGGACGAGGCGGAGACGGTCGCCAACATACAGAAGCAGAGCGCGCTGTTCAACGCGGCCTCCACCATCTCCAAGGCGAACCTGTTCCGTGAGTTTGTAGCGACTTCTTAAAAAAGGAGGCAAATTTGACAGAAAAGAAACAAACAAGAAATAATAAAATCAATCAAAATTAATGAAATGAAGAAATTTCGAAATTTTCGAATTCGTTTCTTTTTAATGTAAAATCTGATGCCTTCCACGAAGTCTCATCAAAATTTTTGTATAGTTGTGACTTGTGACAATTTGAAAGTGGTTTAGTTATATGTTATAAATGAATATTTCTTGCATAATTAATAATTATATGATGTGGTATATCAAGAACTGAGGTTGGAGTGAAGAAATTAGAGAAACAGTTTTTAAAGTCGGTCTCAAATGCAATTTGGAGTTTTTGTATCGTACTCAAACCGACAAACTGGTCTATCTGAACTTAAATGACCAAGATATTCACCATTATGACCGGTGTTTCATTGAGTGAAATTTAAATGAAAGTTCAAATCATCAACATACATATCGAGGGGTAACGGGCTATTTGGTTTAAGCGACATTTTGGGTGATATTGAGTTATATACATATTTGAAATCAGCGAATTTTTCTCCGTCGAATGATGCCGGTTTCATTAAAATCGGAGCACTTTTTTGGCGTTTCAAACAATACTTTTTTCGTGTCGTTTCCAAAGTGGCAGTGTATTAAACGACGTGGATTTTGCATTTTTTATTGAATCGTGTACTTGAACCATACCATCATATTAATAACCGAGACATAAACCAGTCACCCTATCTCTCATAAATAAGTGAGTAAGAGTTAAAGCGTTTTTCCTGTTTCTAAATTTTATCAAGAAGTAACTTGAATCATTTTGACTTCCCTAATCATACGGTGTGATGTCGCTTAAACCATTTGTGCGTCACCCAAATACGATATGGGTTGTCGCTTAAACTCTTTTAGCTGCATCTATTTTCCACGCCGGGTGCTACTTGAATCAAATACTCGTTTTTGTTGAGATATTTTGTTTAGTCGTTAAACCATTTTAGTCCTACGCTTTTTTTAAATGCATGTCTTTTAATACAGACAATAAAATTAATGATGTATATTGAAACATTTTGTCTGTATTCATAAAAATACAAGTCGGTATTTCAATCACAAAATTTTAATATGGTACATTTCAATCATGTCATATGATACCATATTTATTTCCTCGCCCGGGTGTTAAAAATCGTAAACATTCAACTGAACTATCGTGCGCGGGCGCTTCAGTCACAGTCCAGTTCAGTTACTAGATACTGATATAGAGGACATAGTCGAAGAAAATGATGACTAAATACCTACGTTACTTTTAATTACTTATGATTGTTATCAGCATCAGCTGTGTTTTATAATTAAGTTTTCTTTGTTTTTTTTTATGGCAGGGCAAGCAAAGGAGCAGGTGGGCCACCTGATGTTAAGTGGTCACCACCGCCCATAAACACTTGCAACACTAGAGGTGTTACAAGTGCTTTGCCGGCCTTTCAGGGACATATACGCTCTTTTCTTGAAGGCCCCAATGTCGTAATTGTTCGGGAACACCGTAGCTGGTAAATCGTTCCAAAGCTTCACCGTACGCGGAAAGAAGTTGCGGGTGAAGTGTACGGTGGTGGACCGCCAACCATCCAGATGGTGCGGATGGAATTGGTTTTTACGGCGGGTGGTCCGATGTTGGAACTGTGCGGCTGGTAAAATGTTGAACAATTCCTCAGAGCACTCCCCATAGTACACTCTATATAAAATACAAAGGGACGCCACGTCCCTTCGTAAGGATAGAGAATCAAGCCTATCGGAAAGCCTACGGTCATTGACAATTCGAGTTGCTCGACGTTGGATACGGTCAAGAGGAAGGAGTTGGTACTGTGGGGCTCCAGCCCAGAGATGAGAACAGTACTCCATATGCGGTCGCACCTGAGCCTTATACAGCTGAAGTCGGTGGGCCGGCTTGGAGTACTGTCTCGATCTACTGAGCACACTAAGTTTTTGGAGGCTAGTTTAGCCTTCGCTTCCAAATGACCGCGAAACTGAACGTTACTCGAGATTTCAACTCCGAGGATTCCGATTTTCGATACTATATACGATTCCGATTGGCGATATACTAAGGGGAGTACTCTTAAAACGAGGTTCTACGACAAATGGGTACTTTTTAGCGGTGAACGCGCAAACTTGTGTCTTTAGGGGATTGAACTCTACAAGGTTGAGCTCACCCCAATCCGGGACTTCTTGGAGAGAAGCCTCGACTTCAGACACATGTTTGTTTCGGCACTCATGTAGGTATTCCTTTGAGGTGTTTGCGCGGCCGGGATAAAGAGCATCCCCCGTACTGTCATCTGCATAGCAATGAATGTTACTGATTTGCAACAAATCATTGATATGCAGAAGAAACAGTGTAGGTGATAGCACGCGGCCTTGTGGGACGCCAGCGTTCACATAAAGAGGTTCAGAGCAAGAACCGTCGACTGCGACTCTAATGCTCCTCTCTTTCAGGAAGCTGGCAACCCAATCGCATAACCTCTCAGGAAGTCCGAATGATGGCAATTTCGACAGAAGTGCTTTGTGCCAAACCCGATCGAAGGCTTTCGCTACATCCAAACTTACAGCCAATGCCTCCCCCTTACTCTCAACCGCCTCCGCCCATCTGTGAGTAAGGTAGACTAAAAGATCACCAGTTGAACGACCGCTACGGAAACCGTATTGCCGGTCGTTAATCAACTGATGCTCGTCTAGGTACCTCATGAGCTGGCAGTTAATAATGGATTCCATTATTTTGGAACTATTTATTTATTTTTATTTTTATAAAAAAGTGATGGCGATTGGTCTGTAGTTAGACGGATTTGAGCGATTACCTTTTTGTTTTTGTTGATTTTATATTTTTATTTTGCAATTGTTGATTAAGATTAACAAACTTATACTTTTAGAAAGTTTTATGAAAACTGATCTCAAGTAATTACCTACTGAATGAATAGCTAATAAATAATTATAGTTGATGTTCCTACACTGAGACTGATTTTACTTAATTATCATACAAAATACTAATGTACCTAATTCTGCTGATTAAGACTGAAAAGTAAATTAATATAATTGATGTTCCTAGTGAGACTGTTATATAATAATAATTACTCTAAATAAATACTTTGATTGATTATTATGTTGTGCTTATTTATTCATTTATTCAATGTAAGCACCTGAAATTTTCAATGATTGCAATATATCCTGGTTGTTTCATCAGCCATTGATAGTCTTAAATGTAAATAAACTATCAACATTAAACGTTACAATTTCAATGTTATATGTCACATAAGTAAATTAACCTGACAGTCATTTTAATCTAAATTGGTAGTTAAGATAAATAGCTTGCTTGTACAAATTTTGGGTTTCGTTACTTCATACCTTTTGGCTTACTCCGTAAATAGAATGCGTTGTCGCTTAATTTTTTTCCCCTGTAGCCAGTTGTAGTTATGAAGTCACTTAAATCGTTTTTCCTGTCTCTAAAAAAGGGCACGTTGTATTAAGCGACATTTATCTTTGTAAATAAAGGTCCGCTTTCTTTGGTATTAGCATCAACAACTAGATATTTTTCATTAAATTTCAATGCAGTTTACTCCGTTTAAATAATTGCAGAAGTTTTTTTGTTATGAATTTTATTTCGAAATCTCAAACTTTAAAAGGCTCTCCTGTAAAGTTGCAAAAATGTCGCTTAAACCAAATAGCCCGTTACCCCTCGATATGTATCATCAACAAAAATATTAAAAGGAAATAGAAAAAGAAAATCGAGGCTGAAGGCAAAAGACGCGCGTTCGAATCCCGAATCATCATCGAATTTTAATTTAAGCATTTCAAAGTTCCCTTAAAAAAAACATATTACCGTTTTAGACCTATATGTACCATGTACATGATGCCCTCAAAATTCCGAAATTTCTTTCCTTAAAACATGCCACACACAAAGATCAGAAATAATTCGCGTACCTCGAAACAGAGTGGCTCCGCAAGCAGAACCAGAGCGAGAGCGCGCTCAACAAGGCGGTGGAGGAGTTCACCATGAGCTGCGCCGGCTACTGCGTCGCCACCTACGTGCTGGGCATCGCCGACCGGCACCCGGATAACATTATGGTCAAGAAGACTGGCCAGGTGGGTGCTGTGGATAGTGTCTCACCTCTGGACCATTTCTGTACATTAAATACAGCCGATTGGCGAGAAATAGTAGCATGTTAGTGCGTTTCGTACGGTGAGGAAGGAGAATCAGAGGTCTGTAACCATATCATGTTGATTCATAGTCTTAGTTCTATATAGACCATTTGTTGAACCACAAAACAGTTATCCTTACAGTCTTAAACCTTAATTTTTAGCTCTAATTGATCGAGAGCATACGGTCTAAATTCACTAATATCTAAATAACAATCATCAAACACACTTAAAGTATTATAAATGATCGCTCTTCGTCCAGCTCTTCCACGTAGACTTCGGCGACTTCAAACAGAAGTACGGGTTTCTCTTTGCCATAATACTCGGGTACCACCAGGAGGATAATACATTCCATTGAAAGGCCTACGTGGGGACACCAATCCATCACGCGGATGCCCTATATACGCTATTATTATCACCAAACATACAAGAAGCGGATTATGGCCCTCATAGGAGGCCTGTGTTCTAGCAGTGGGAAGAAATATGGGCTGTTGATGATGATGATGATGATGATGATATAAGAAGTACTAATTGACTGTTTTTCCCCAGCTCTTCCACATAGACTTCGGCCACTTCCTCGGGCACTTCAAGCAGAAGTACGGGTTCAAGCGCGAGCGGGTCCCGTTCGTGCTGACGCACGACTTCATACACGTGATCAACAAGGGCCAGCGCGGCGGCGTGGGCGAGCAGCTCGACTTCAAGATATTCAAGGAGCTCTGCGAGACCGTCAGTGCCTAATATTATCTATACTATAAAGTTTTTTTGTTTGTTTGAACGCACTAATCTCAGGAACAACTGGTCCGATTTGAAATATTCTTCCAGTGTTAGATAGCTCATTTATTGAGGAAGGCTATAGGCTATATATGTACCTCGGGCGGGCCGCTAGTTATAAAGAAAAAGCAATGTATTACAATGGTTTTTTTTCCTCATAACTTTTTCTACTGCGTGAACCGATTTTCATGATTCTTATTTGAAAGCTGGTGCCTCCCATGTGGTCTTATTTAAAAGTTCTGACAATTTGAAGGCGGATTAGATTTTTCTTTTCAGGTATTTTTTAATATGCTTTTATCTCCTGTATCTTCCTAAATGATAGAAAAAATCATATAAAGCGACGCACTGAGTGATACTGTAAAAGATGATATTAAAATTGCGATGAAATTATTATGTCTCCTTTGTTGCAGGCCTTCAAAATACTCAGAAAGCACGGCCACCTCATACTGTCCCTGTTTTCTATGATGATCTCAACTGGACTGCCAGAATTAAGTTCGGAGAAGGACTTACAATACTTGCGAGAGACTCTGGTAATATATCTTGCTATTTTGTCTTTCCTATAAATAAGAAATATTTACACATTGTAAAAGATTCTATTCAAATAAGACAATACAGAAGGTACCATTTTTATATTTTAAACTTATATATATATATAGGTGGTTTTTAACATGCTATCAATAGTTTCATATGTATGTTTGTTTGCTACTGACACATATAATTCAAAAATTAAAAAAAAAACCTCTGTACAAGAGCAAGTGACACAATATAACTAACTGATTCTTTCATCAAAGAGTGTTTCTTAGTTTTTTTTTTAACTATATTCTATTTATTAATTATTCGTTTTTTTTTTATTTGAATTTAAAAAGTATGCTTTTGTTGCAAGATAGTTAGAATAATAGTTTTAGGTTTTTTTATTGTTGGCTATTGTTAGCTATATTCATGATTATAAAATGATGGACAGTAAAAGTTAGTGTATTTTTTAAGCAACGGAATTGTTATTTTTGATTTATCTATAATTTCTTATATTTCTTCTCTATTAAGAATTCAAATAAAAGTAAATATATGATCAAAAAGCTCCTTTCTACATTCACAAAATCATACAGGTAATGGATCTCTCCGAAGAGAAGGCGATTGAGCACTTTCGTATGAAATTCGTCGAAGCGCAGAAGAACTCATGGACGACCTCCTTCAACTGGGCGTTCCACAACTTCGACAAGAACAACTGACAGTGATCCGTGCGACGGCTGAAGAAACAGCCGTCGAAATACACGCCACAGACATTGTAAACTGAACTCTAATACTTATAAAATAAAGCTCAGTTTAGTGTAACGAGTGACCGTGATCGTGGTGCGCGCTGTTCGGCCGGGTCCCTTTCCGTGTGTGCGCTTCCAAATTCAAAGACATTCGATGCGGATTCGAAATTTTTGAAAATCGAACTCGATTTTGAATATTGTTTCTAGAAACATTTGAACGTTCTATGTTTATTTCAAAGACGAGTTTGATTGGAATATAATATTAGTGCCCGTTTTTCTATATACAAGTTAAATCTAAATAAATAAATGTAATGCTATCTCATGTCATTTAAAGCAGAAGAAAGAGATGGCAGGAAATTATGCTATTTAAATTACTGGATGATTGTGAAACAGGCCCGTAGTATTGTTAAGAGCTTTGGTTAAACTGTATTTAACGATTATGATAAGCTTAATATAAAATGTTGAAGATGAAGAAGCTATATATGATATATTTAACATGCATAATTCAATGATTTTGTGAAAATCTCGCAAGTCATAAAATCTGTTATATTGAAGATATACTCTTATATTTCAATCTTTGGTATAGCTTAAAATTATAGAAAATATTAGAAAATATTGTTCCATGTCGATATTAAATTATTATTAATACAAGTCAAAAATTCAATAGAAGTAATATATAATGTGTCGTGTTTGTTAAATTTGTAATTACTACTCGATTCTCTGAATACATTTATAATTGCATTCATTAAAAATATATTTACGAACGCAAGTTGCATTGGGATTTTTGCGAATGAATCTAATTCTATGATACATGTATATCCAATTGTATATCAATATTAAATATTAAAAAAAAAAAACAAATAATTCAAATATACATAAAGAAAAACAATATTCGATATCCCCCGTAGTTTGCAAATTATACAAAACAAATAAATAAAATAGTTTTGAGAAAATATGACATTTAAAAACATAAAATAAATATTGACCTTGCTATATGAATCGTGTTATATAATTAAACAATATACTGGTCGCAGGATGCTTATATCTTAAACATGGAGTATATTACATAAAAGCTTCGATATATACGGAAGGATATAAAGAATTTATTTAATATGTATATGGAGTTATATTGGTATAGGTAAGACCGTATGAGATTCTCAGTTCTTTATTTTTTTTTATACAAAATTAAATTGCATGCATTAAGAAATAACAAACTAGTTAAAATATATACTAAAATATCTATCAGTTTCACCCTAAAATATATAGACATAAATGGAAGCTAAATATAAATGTTTATGTGCCTAAGATGCGAAACCGTTTAATCGTACTATATCTATAACGGACAGACAAACGAATTTTCACTATATTCAAATAAGTATAAAATAAAATTACGCATTGAAATTGAATATACTATACTAATTAAATAAAAAGATTGTCTTTGCTTTTTGTAATTCGATATGGTGCGGTGAATAGGCGAGGTTTTAAATGACGGTGTCTTAATATCTTCATATATGAAATGATTCGTATTATCCTTTAGGTACATATCTAGTATTTTAACATATAATCGCTAGCGCATATTATATATACATAAAATAAGTATTTATATGTCAATATCCCAACTTATATGCTTATCATTATGTATACTATTATCGTAGAAATATTATAATTCGGCATAAGCCGGTATTCTGTGCATATTTTAAGATGGAAATGATTTCTATCTGAGCTAGTCTACGCGATCTTTTAAAGTCAAGGAAATGAAATAAATACGATACTAAATAATCACATTCATGCATAAAGTGACTGCATTTATGAAGGAGAAAATACTTTCGAATGTCATGCATGTGTTCGTATGACTGATGTAGCATGTCGCTTTAATTATGACGTCATTAAATGAATTTATAAAACACATAATATTTGTATAAACAACGGCATTACACGGATATTCGCGTTTTTATTAAGCACCACGCATTGAATGAAAAATATCACTCACGATAAAGTGTTATATAATTGACTAATATTTGATTAAGAATTCGATCGAAAACGGATACAAATAATGACATTTAGAATCAAGGATATTCACAGAACACCGGCTCGTAGCCTAAATCGATGAGTCGAATTATCGTTAGCTAAGCTCTCAAAATGCTATTATCCACTTTATAATCAGCGCATTAGAGGTCAAATTAGATCGGATATAGGCACATATGAATAGCCTTATTAGCTTATTTCTAAGACAGCGTCGGATTACGTCACGCACGCATGGCGACGCACGAATGAAAGTGGACGCATGCATGCGAAGTAAGGGCTGTTATACATATAAAACGGCGAATTATATTTGAAACAACCAATCGGCTTTCAGTATCGCCCGTTAATTAAATTCTCATGGTTGTTAAATCGCTGTGAGAACTAGCCCTAATGCGAAGGGTGTACGAGCGTGTGGCGGCCATTTTGGCTGTGATATATTAGCGCGGTTTGCGTACGCGCAATTTGAACGTTTTCGTAACGAGTGAAAACTTGCGGAATGAGGTAGGCGAAGATGGAAATGTATAGGTAAATAATTATTATTTTCATTTGAAACATTTTATGCGAATGCAATGTTATCGTGAAAGTCTTTAACAGCGCTCGCTGAGAAATTTTCTTTGATGTCTTTTCGGTAATGTAACTTTGATATTGTAATTTCTAAATTGAATGATGGTTTGGGAATGATGTTGGAAGACTGATTGTACAACGTTAAATAACTAAATGAGTCGAGATGGATACAGTGAAATTTCAATCGTATTTTCGTACTTTAAGGGTAGTTTTCGTTTGAGCCGTGTGCTCGTTAGATATAGGTGCCGTATACTCGAGTTATTTATAGTTTTTTTTTTATGTTTTAGATATCGAAAAGGTTATTGTAAGGGCTGCCACCGCTCGTACCCGACGTTTATTTAAATTTAGTGAAACGCTCTCATTGGCAAATTTTTAGATATAAGTAGCGAACACGTTGATTAGCTTTTTTAATACGAACCATGATGTAAGGTAGTTGGTAGATATCATAGGTGTAGCAGTATTATATCGTAGGGTTGGAGTTTTTTTTTTGTTTTTAATTTTTTTATAACGTCTGGCTACCTCATGGTGTCGTGTACTGAACTTTAAGTTATTCTGTTTAAGTATTTTGCTTATTGTTGTGTTAACGGTTTGAAATTTATACGAATTAGTGGTGAAAATAATGAATTCAAATATATTTGTGTATGCCATTGACATCGTAATAGATGGTTCATTCACTAATCCCGTTTCAAGAATAAAGCTTTCTTTTCTCACTTATCTTTCGTCTCGCTGAATACAGTCGTTGTTATGTTATGCCATCTTTATAATTGTACGGAGGACGTTTTTTATATTGCTTTCTATAACGTTGTTAGGGTATAGAAGTGTAAATGGATGAAAAAATTGCGATTTTCGAAGCCGATTTTTCTCATGTGCAAATTATTTGATTGCTTTTTCTCTTGAATTTAATGGTACCACTAATTCGTATTAAACTCAAAACAAACTTGAATATTAACAATTATATTCCCATACGTGAACCTACTATCGAATCGTTTAAGTCTAAAAAGATTTTCGGCGTATATAACTCAGATCGCTCCCGTATAGTGCGAGATATAATATCTATAAAAAATGTTTAAGTTTAAGTACACGAGCTACGTTTGTGCAATGTAAATACTGTCTTTATTTATATTTTATAAAATTGTGGGAGCTTGTTTTTAGTTAAATATGTATATCTTTTAAGGTGCTACCTAAAACGTTAACGATACGTTGTTTTTAATAGGTTAGGAAACAAGCGTTTTAAAATCAATATTAAGTTCATTGAATTATTTTCGTTAAAGCTTTCGATTTCAAAAGATTAAAAAATCATCAATTGATAAATACGCAATTTAGCACCCTCCCGTTTCATTCTGTTAAAAAAAATATAATATCCCGCTAGTATAAGTCCTTCAGTGTTCATAGTGTTATAGTGTCTAAACAAATTCTATGGAAAATCACTTTCATAGTATTTTGTTGTTATACTTTAGGTACATTGAAATAAATTGCCACAATAGATACTTTTAAGTCGCATCCAATAAATATACACTATTGCCTTTTTGTTTACATAGTATAAGTCGGTTTATTTCCTTATAGATCCCACCATATATTAAGTCAAATAAACGTATGAAGTAGCACCTTAAGATTTTGTTTGTTTGGTCGGATACCGTTGAATCATTGTATAGAATTCACCAAATATTTTCAACGTACGGCACGAGAGATGTAGTTTCTAAGGTTTATTTTTTAATCGACTATATTAGCTATGGTTTAAGATTATTTAAGTTTCACGATACATCTCAAGTCTGTATACAATAATAGTTCCTTTGTTGTGTCATTTATCATATACGAGTTACAGAAGAAATGTAAAGGATATTTGTTTATTGTATAAATAATTTACCGATTAATTTTATTTGCTATCTCAAATATGATTTTTTTGAATAAACATATTATACATAATGACCTCTTTGATTTGTAACCTTTATCAAGATCTTGCGTAACTAGCAAGACCAGTTGGAATGACGCTCGGAATTCTTATAATGAAACCTTCAAAGGGCTTAGAACAAAACACATTCTTCAGAACCCATCCTCGCTTATCTACTCTCAGTAGTGAGTGGAATGTGTACGGTGTAGTGATTAAAATGAGAAACCTCGTCTCATTTAGTAATTGTTATCAATGTTTCAATATTGACCAACGAAATAGTAAAATTGTATTCACAATCCCAAGAGGTGGAATCGAGTCTGTTTTCCGTGATCGAGGCGCACAGTACCGCGTGCACCGTCTACCGCAACGCAACGCTCCGTAGACGAGCGCGCGCTGTCAAACCGTTCCCGCCAATTAGCAAATATACCATAGCAACAACCATAAACAATAGTGCAACCTGTTTACTGGATTGTGTGTGATGTTTGTGTTTTAATTTTTTTTTAATTGTACAAAAGTTAAAAATCAAGATGACTGCCGGATCGGAAGAACACGAGCCTCTAATTACCTCCTCTGTGGATCAACAGCGGGTCACCTATAATAATTCTCCACAGGTACACTTTTTTATGCGGACATACAAAAAACTAAAGGCTTTTAGTTGCCAATTAACGTTGAATTGATAAAAAATATCTACATAATGAGCGACATACCATCGTAGATTTCATAACAGTTTGTAAGATTTAGATCGTTTTCAAATGAAATTGTCTATAAGATAATTGTTGTATGACATCGCACATTTAATAGTGTTTATAATTTATTCGTATTGATATAAAATAAAGCTATAAATTCTACTATACATATATACAATGTGGTCTTACGTCTCCCTTCATTACGTGTAGCACCACGTGAGTTAATAATTATATGTAAATTATGCAACTTCAAGAAGTGATCGTAAAACCAGAGTAATATACATGAAGTAAGTAATAATTAATGAATAATTAAATGAATATTACGCTTTTCACGAGAACACTAAACGAGCTATTAACATAATTAATTTTCGAAGCCCTATTTCTCGAGTCGCAACTACCGGATACGTTCCGGTTTGACTATTTCCTACTTAACTGAAAGCTCCTACTTGTTAAGTTTAATATATTCCTATGAGAACTGTTTTAATGGTTTTTTTAAATAGTTTCTCAAAGAGTGTTTTGATTTGAAAATTATAATAAGACACAATTATGTAAATATCATATATATTTGGCATTTAAAGTTAAGAGTAAAAGTGTCTAGTTATCTGTGCAAATATCTAGATACATTCCTAATTATAAAACCACTATTTATAATATAAGGTGTCCGTATACACATGTCTCAGTTAACCACAAGAATTTTTAACAGGCGTACCCAAGTCTTGTTGTGGAAACTTCAACGGAACTTCTTAGTTTTTCAATGCCTTAATTTAAATCTTGTTGTGTAGTATTATTAGTAGGTATATAGTATATTTAATAATAGCAGTGTTTAAAAAATAGGCTAGGTTACCAATTCAATGGCTAAATAAGCTGCTTGCGTCGTATCCATTACATATCATTAATCGAAAGGCCTATTTCCTTTTCCTCACCCGTCCCAGTCCATTCCTTCTTTTCTGTCATGAATCCGTTCCTTTTCCCTTACCCACTAAAAGCGGGCAGCGCATTCGCAGAGGCACTATCTTTGCGAATATTCATGGGCGGTGGTGATCGTTTTCCATCAGGCGAACCACCAGCTCAGTTGCCCGCTATGACATAAAAAAAAAATCGAATATCGTTGTTTCAGTGTTACAGATTACCAATTTTAGTAATCTTAAAATTTAAGAAATTTTTATTTTATTTTATACCCAAGACCGAAACCCGTCTTAAATTCCATTTAAACCTCCTATTCATTACGGTTGTAAAATTATTGTCAACTAAAAAATACAAAAAGCCAGGAAATGAAATCGACCACCACCTGACAATCAGTTTGCGCACTATAGCGTGGAATTTTACCAAATCAAGAGGCATACACGCTAGCTACAAACCGGTTATTTAACTGCACTCCGATCTGTAATGATAACTGAAGCCTATATGCAAACTTTAGTTACAATAAAGCGTCTATGAAATCAAGTTGAAGCGGTATATCTGTTGACTTTCCATAAATTTCAAGACATTTGTATGTTAAAATTATAGCAGTTCTTCATATTAATTACATATTTACTAACGAAAATCTTCTACAATTACGGAAAATAATATTAAAACAGTACCTTTGAGCCCCCGTTGGTGGTTGACAAAATAAAAATTTGTGTATAAACTGTAAAACGTGCGATGGTTCTTGCTAACTTTTTACATACATTTTTATTTTGTGTCTAGAACTAATGTTAATAGTATATTTTTTGCATTCTAATGCGATCTGTGACAAAACCGGTCATTTGCCAGCCAGTGAAACATGAATACAGTCATTTAAAATTCATTTAATCTTAATTTAAAAACCCAAACTCCATACTAACAAGAAAGATATGATGTCTCTCTGTCGCATTTTAGAAGGTTTTCTATAGAGATTTAATTGAATCTATGATAATATTAAGTTGAAGAGGTTGCCTGTTAGTTTTAAAAATTCTTCCACTTTTGGATATGTTTGGCATCCCTGAATGATAATATCCTTATACATGAACCATGGGCGAAACTGGGATGATGGGTGGACCGCTAGTAAATTAATATTTGACTTAGAATTTCCTCTACATCGAGAAATTTTGACTCTTAGAAATCTCTTAGAAAAGAACTAAGATACGCTTAACTCCAATTTACTCAATCTTAAAGTCTTAATTGTCATATATCATCTGCAAATTCAGTATAAAGGTGGATTATTATCATGAGTTCCACTTGATGAAAAAGCTGACGAGGCAAGTTATAACAATCAATTAAAAACCCTACCTCAGGAAGCAGTTAGGATTGCCCATTTTGGGAAGTTTTGAGTATACTAAATTTTTATTAAGACTTAAAATAGTTGAACTATTTAAATACAAAAATCGAAAAATCTCGACCCCATTATTTTAAATAAAAATATTGACAAAATAACCATACTTGCAAGTCTTAATTTATGCCTTTTTGCCGATAGATTTATTTTCAAAGATAACATAAAAATGTGAAGTAATAATAGTTGTAGATACGAGGCCAAATATTCCAATTTCATCAGTCACTGGCCGGTCTATAAAAACCTTATAAACTAGTTTTGTTAATGCGCTCGTCCCACGAGTTTTTGAATGTCTCTCTAATGTACAATCGTATTAAATAATTGTATGAATCAATGCTTTGAGATATTAAGTAAATTATAGATATGTAAACTGATTTGAAACTGATTGATTGTGATATGAAAATTCATTCATAACGTTTAGTTTCTACTAAATAGTTTTCTTAACCTAAAATTAATCACTAAAATGGTTTTCAATGTTATACGTTTATTCTGAACTCTTCTATTATATGTAGCTTGACTTGTTCAAGTCCGAACCTACATATTTTATAAGATAATGATAAGAAACAGGTTTCGAAACGATGGGAGAGCACCAAAAACTTATAGAATGCGAGTCGAATATTTAGAAAAATCACGTAACAAGTATTTAAAACATTTGTTTGTTCGTATATATAATATAACTTACTTTAAAATACTTTATGAGAAAGGTTTAGGTCAATTTATTTTTAAACTTTTCAAAATGAAACAAAATAATTATAATGCTGGATTTGTAAGAATTAAAACAACGTTAAGTATATTAAAAGCTGTATTTTTTATGTATAGAATATACAAACGTTTTCTTTCTTATCAGAGATAAGTATAAAATATAACACTCAATATAATTCTTACAAAGTCGATTGATTTGGAGAGCGTTTCAATGAATTGTGTCTAATTCGGTCCAAATGCCCATTTCCTGTTCTTCAAAGTGAATGTGCTGTAAGGTTGTCAAGTCGTGGGATTTACTATATTACATTATTTGTTTCTTTTTGCCTTTAAATAATTCCTAGCGCCACACAGAACGTCTGTGTTTAAGATATTATCATGAGATTTATACGTTCCACTGTTTTAATAGTTATATAACATTTTTAGTTAACCTTGAGCTTATTTTAGGCGTGAAGAGCTTTCGACAAAGTTGTTTAACTAACCTCTTTCACAAATGTAATCTTCTTATTTAAAAAAATCTGTGTAAAGAAAATAGACGATTTATAATATAAAGGTTACGTTCCGAACATACTCGTTTCCACACACGGTGATCGCAGTAATATTGTTATGTTGCAGTAATAGCGCACGTTTGACTATAAAAACATAGGTACAAATAAAAGATAGTTCTGTGTTCTGTTCTGTTACGCTATAATTAGATTAACTTTACCAAAAAAGATAACATTTTGGATGAATTTATACAGAGATAGTTTGTGATTCAAGCAAATAGGATAGTTTTTATCCCAGAAATATCAAGGGAACGGCGTGCGCAAGCGAAGCCGCGGGCTGAAAACTAGATGTTTAATAAAACGATCTCCAACTTATCCTACATTTCGTTTTCATATTTTTTTATCATGTACACGTCAATAACATAATTACCTAAAATGAAATAAGAAAACACAAACTCGTAGTGTTAATCTCTTGCAAGTTTTCGATTAACTATTTTTATCCTTGATTCAATTCTTTGGACAATATTCGGCTCATAGTCGGTCCATCGTTAATAAATGATTCTTGGAACAGTGACGGGTTGTCCGTGGCTCGTAGTGTAGGTACAATAGACTGAATCCATACAACATAGTATCGAACGCTTATACTAATCCTATTTGAATACAATTTCATAAAATGTTGGAAAACAACAGAACACTGGGGTAAATAATAAGTTTATCGGTACCGGTATTGTTATGAAATTTGGATATCAAATTTTTTTATCATGTTGAAGTGTGGTTTGAAGAATTATTTATTTATTTAATTTCGATTTATTATACATGCGTAAGTTTTGCTCTCTGTGGCGTCTATTGTTTATTTGTGTAGTTTTTAAATGAGGATCTCAAAGAGGAAAGAGGTTCTTAGACGACTGCGTTTTTTGCTTTGTTACTCGATAACTCCGTGAGTTTACATCCGATTAGTGTGATTATTTTTATTTGTTAAAAAGGAAATTGCTGACATTTGAAGCCAGTTTACAGATTTTTTTTTTGTTTATAGATTCGATACACTTTTGCATTAAAATGGAAACGGTTCTTAAAAGTTCATCTAGTTATTAATTCTGAATTATGTTATTATTTAACGTAACCTGCGTAAAGCTTTTTTAGGCAAGTTTAATTAGTTTTAGGTAAGTTTAAGTTTAAGCAATTAAAAATAGATCTTCGCAACGGAGAGAAAATTATATCCAATAAAAAAACAAAATCAATTAATCTAGAAACTACATAGAATGAACATACATCCATAATCCATAAAACAAAGACCTGTCTCTTTTACATACCTAACCCTAAACCGATTTAGATGAAATTTGGTACATGAATAGTTTGGAACCCGAGAATTATTAGTAGTTTTTATTCCCGAAATCTCCCGGAGTTACGTAGGGATACCTGGGATGGACTGTCTTTTTATCTTTATTGGGTGGGCGAAGTCGCCAGGGCGGATTCTAGTAAAATATAAATTGAATAAAATATCGGCAATTGATTTCTAAAATTCAATAAGAAACACTATATTCTGCGTTGTTTGTGAAAAGTTTGTCATTTGTGAACCAGAATTGAAGAGACACTTTAAATACAATAGGAACAACTTTCAAATAAGCTCTTTCCCATAGTAAATAAGTGCGATCCATCCAATCAATCATAGGGCGTCGCCCGCGCATTCACGCGAGGAATAACAGGTAACAAAATATAGTGTACCTACACTTTGAAGGAATAATTTTGTCACCTGTTTAAACATAATTAGGAAAGATACATCTTTCAGTAGATTTGTTTTTGTTAAAGAATTAGTCTTTGAGTTCATCTATTAAGTATCGTCTCACATTATGTACATACAATATAGCCTGGGACACGCATATATATTCAAAAAACATAAACATTAAATAAAGCATCTGACCTATGGCTTTGTTCTATTAAATATTGTTTTGTTCAACCTAATATTTGTACAGGTGCCTAACTCTGTTCAAATCAGTTTGATACGTAATTTGTGAGATTATTAAGTGTCCATAGATCGATTTAAGACAATATTGTGTTATTTAGTCAAACTGCACCTGCTTCTTTATTCAATAGTGTCCTTTCTAATGGTTTAGAGATCACTCTGAGCGATAAGGTCACCCGTTGTATGCTAAACCCATAAACACAATAACTTATTGTCATATTAAAAACGTCGCTTAAAAGCTCGAAATTTTATTATAATGTTACATAATTTGTGGTATGATAAAGATATTGTTCTCATAAACAAAATCAAAATTAAGAAAGGATCACTTACTTCGTGTGTATAAGTAAAATCTACTTGCCGAAATAAGTAACAACGACGAATTCGAGCGACTCTCTCCTGCGGTATATTGCACGTATCACGTTGAAACTTACATTCCTCAAATAAATACACGTTCTTTAAATGTGCATCCGAAACCAATCCTCTTGATGCCATCGCAATACGTGAAGAGAACACAATAAAAAGTATACGAGAAGGCGCAAGACGACCAACTGCATGTATCGATAAAAATCTATATATTTGTTGAAGTGAATATACTTAGAATAGCAATTTATTGACATAAAAACACGTGTAAAATATTCCCATTCACATTGACAACCGCTGTCCAGAGGCAGTAATTATTTAAATGTTTTTCAATACAAGTACTATCTATATAATTGCACATGCCAACAGTTACTTCTTGTTTATTTTAATAAGGGTCTGTACAAATAAGTAGTACGTACTTATATATTTCACTCGTAAATTATTGCTTATTAGTTATTACTATCACGGAATGCTAGCTTGCCTGGAGGTCGTGAAAGAAGTGTAACCTGTAAGAACTCGGTTGCCCACTTTAAACTAAAAAAAGCTCTTATTGATTATGAATATTATCATAGGATCATATCAATATAAAAAATTTCCTGTATGAATGCAGATAATTTACCATGACTCGTTGTTGTAATGATTTTATTTAATGGATATAAGAACAGGAATTCGCGTCGATCAAATTATATTCAGAACGTGGTTTGCGGATTAAATTCTCGTGAAATTCACCAATTCAACTTTTAAGTTATTCGAACTAACGGTGAAATATAGTCAATGTACATTCACATACATAATATACATACATAATGTACCTACATGATCCACTATTTAGTATAAAAATTATTTTTTTTGCGTGTAATATAATACTTAAACAAGATCAAGTATAATAAAGCCCTAAAAATGCATAATTTATTTGTTCATAAGAAGATTAATATAAAGGTCACATCTCCTTCTCTTTCGAAGGTTAATAAATCAAACCAGTCTCAAATGATCAATGAAGTTACAATTTCACAGTGAGAAACTGATATGTGTGGGAGGAATAACGCTTTAAATCGTTAAATAGTCATTGAATCGGTACTATGTCATATCCTGAAACAAAGCCCCTAAACTTCAGACAGGCTAATCGCACCCTAATTTCTTAATAAGTCGCAAGTCAAGTGTTAAATACCTCGCATCCTAAGGTCAGTTAACCGATGTCACGTGGAGAAGGGCTTCCGTGTTACGATCGATATGGCTTACCGGACTTGTTAGCATGTTAGGTATCGTATAATAAATATATCCTAACAAATATAATAGATGTGTTTGTCTATCTTTGTTTGTGCTTCTTTCTAGATGCGAAGAAGCTTTACCAATGTGATTTTACGCATGGAAATAGCTGGAGGGCCTGGAAATGACGCAGGCTATTTCCTTTTTATATGCTTTTATTCCTGCGTATGTGATAGAAGACGGGGTGCAAGATACATAAAGTACCAACTAGCTACTTATTATCCTTGGCGTTTTTGGCATGTCTTTTAATAAAGCCAATCTAGGTGACTCGGTGCACTAATCACTAATGAATGAGCATGAAGTCATCTAATAACTGAATTTTGTTAAAATGGATTAATAATAAAAAGGTAAAGGTGTTTGATGATGGGCGAAATGGGCGAAATCGCTTGTCAATATCGGGACCTACTCAACCTATTTCAAAAATTCTTTCGCCTTTGGATTTTCTCATGATCTTTGAGTACTGGGCGAAGCTAAAGTGGCGCTAGTTAGAAATAAAGTTTTTTTTTTAAATATACATCAATAACTAGAATAACGTTTTCCTGTGTCTTCTAAAGGTCTTTACGTATTGCTTAGCTTTCCTCCTATAAATGGACCAACGTATAAAGACTATTTCAATCCGAACCAGAGAAAAGCTCGTTCAATCAAACTCTTCAGTCGTAATTTCTTCATAACTTTCTTTTAATACCTTTTCACTGTCTATGTGAGGTTTTAACGAATCACCAAAATACATTTGAATCAATACATGTTCAACACATGTTCCTTACACTAACACACCGGCCCTCACACACTAAATAGCTTGATTGTGGCCCAAATAAAAAAAGTATAAAAGATGCACCGGCGCTTGATCCTTTTATGAACAAAATCACACTACGCATTCATTGACGATTAGATAACTACCACAGATAATATACGGACACTATCATTAAAAAAATTTAAATAGAAAGGTTTTTTAAGCCAAACCTTATACTATGTTGTGCCAATTATTGCAAAATGTACGTTTTGTCTGAAAATAAATTTAGCATTGTAAACACAAATTTTGTAACATATATTATGTTTCAATTTTTTATGTAAAAAAGGGCTTAGTAGAATGTTTTTATTAATTCACCTTTAACCAAACTGGTCACGAGAACTGATTTTATAAAATTATTTAAAAAAGCAAATCATTTGCAATAATCTCGATTCGAAATTCGATCTCTCGTTAAGATAAATACAAAAACCGTATACTCGTAGATCTTTATCGATATGTAAATTTTATCATTATTGAAGAAAATGTTCGAGGCCAAATTCATTGATTTTATTTTTTTGCTTATACAGTAAATTAAAGTACCGAAAGTATATTATATGTTGAAGTCAAAACTCTTAAGTTATATCAAATAACCGGTAATTTTTTATGATATGTATATAGATAGGTACTTAAGTAATATATATATATTATTGTGGTTTATAAATTAAAATTAAAAATATATAACTAGGTAAATATATATCACAAAGGCAAAAGTTTTATTATTCACTAATGAGCGACTCAACAAAGGATAGTAACGTCAATGACCGTTTTGCGTCAATTACGTATGAATTGTCATTTGAAAACTTAGAAATCCTTTTTGCACTTCAAATATGGTTTATTTAATTTTGCCTGACTAATTGATCAAGATTGAAAACAAAATGTTATTATTTTCATTACAGCTAGTAATTCATTTGAAATAATACCTATGAGATAAGATATAAGTAAGATGCTCATATCTAGGTTGATTTTTAAAACTAAACTGAATTATCTGAATAACTTTATGACCTGAATTTAACCTTTGGCTAAAAAATTGTTTGGCTATATCTTTAATTTTTTTATACAAATTGTAATAAGATCATTCATATTGTTATTGTGTATTGTTTAACAAAAAAATAACATACATGTACACATATAAGTAATATGTGTACATGTATGTTATTTTTTTGTTAAACTTTACAGTAATAATATTAAGGTCATTATCAACGTGCGTCATAAAACCTGTCTATAATAATTTTACCCAACCTTATACCTTATTTTTATGGTATTAAGATTATTTTATTTAATAAAAAAATGTTTCAGGAAATGCAATGTATAAGCATAATTTTACCCAATTTTACTTATTATTGCTGTGTAAAATAAAACTACAATGTTCCACAGTTAATGAGTTTTTTATGAATATTCATAAGAAATACAACTGAAAGTTTGCCATTTATATTGTTGATTTTTTTATTGACTTGACATATTATCTACGTAATCTTTTGGATTCGAATTATACTAGATATAATTTTTTTCTTGTCGGAGCCTTTTCAATTTACAATAACTTGATGCTTTAAATCCGTGGAATTATTAGCTACAGTTATAGTATACCAACACTAATTATCAATGTAATTACTAATGAGAGATCGAAATCCTTAAAATATTTTATATACATAGGTGTTATAAACTAGGTTTATAAAATTTATTGCAACCAACCAAATTCATGTCAACATTTGTTACCTTTTTTACGGTATACCAACATCTATACAAATACCTAATCATACATTTTGTTCCAGGATGGAAACTCCCCAAGCGGCAGTCCTCGCATCAGTGGTGGAGAAGTGACCCTGGCTATACCACAGAACCGTAGTTATGGCGCCATCGGAGGCATCGAGAAGGTCTCCTACACATGGGCGGACATTAATGCGTTCGCAACAGAAACCAGGTCGAGGAACAAGAGAATCTGGAACTTCTGGAGGAACTCGTCGGACAGAATGTTCCAGCAGAGGAAGCAGTTGTTGAAAAACGGTAAGTTTAATCGATTGATATTACGTTTATTTTGTGCTTCAGAGATACGTTAACATATAAAATTGTATATTCTTTATATATATAATATTCGATAAAGCATTTGACGTGTTTGCTTTTATGTATATATTACCGAGTTTTTTTAATTAAAAGCAAATTACCATTGCCTTGTATTTTATGTAACACTACAAATATATATTTAAAAAATTGTAGCACATAGAAAATATATTTATTGCATATACCCTTATTTATATTTGCTGTTATAGCTTCAAATAATTTTAAATTCGCTGAAAGAGAACCAATATTAAAAGCTTGTAAAACAAACTTATGTAGATTAATTATTTATGAATACATAAATAATTAATTAACTTCAATAGAAGAAAGCTTAGAACTAGTAGCTAAATTGTAAATAACTTGCAATACCTACTGTCAGTGATATTGCAACACTTTTATAAGGTCTTAACTATATATTAGACTAAGCAACATAAACAGGGAATGTGAAATTGCAACATAATATAATATTATTCGCCTTATGTTTTAGAGATTAAGAAAATTGCCTCAACGTTGCATGTCGATGCGTTCTCGTCTGACTGATTGTAACGCAGTGAAAGCAAATACTTCACTATCCATCTCATATCACGTAGTTGTATCTCTCTTTAAATATCAATTTTATGAACAAAATATAAAGAGAATGAATGAATGTACGTATTTTTAAAAGCTTGGATCAAAAATAGTCGTGGCAATGAGATGTTTCACCGCGGTAATAATTAAAAAGTAGCCGCCAGTATACTCTCCAAAAATCATAAGATAAAATCACGCCTCTGCGACTCGAAAGTTATGCAAACCAGCAAACAAACATAATTTTGTTATTTAATATTAGGAAGGTTTCTTATAAGGCCCACATCTGAAAATGTATTGGTGCTTATGCTTGCGTAAATGGGTCAATTTCATATTTAAATACCTCTTTGAAATACACAAAAATTATCCTATTTAATTATCATCGTTATGATTTGAATACCTCTTGAAGTATATATATTAAATAAATGATTTCCGCAAAATGCATATAAATCGTAATAAATATATAGGTACTCCTACCTATATATTTAACATGTCTACAATTAATGTAACATATTGTTTGCTTATAAAAATTTTAAGAAATTAGAGCGTTAAAGAAACAGACTTAAATTGAATTGATCGTTTTAAGATATCAAGATATTAAAGCGTTTATCAGCGTTTAGACATGATATTTAGGTACCAATATTAAAAATTATCCTGTCTTTTAATGCATAAAGATTTAAACTTTACAGCTTAAATTGGTATGCCATGAAATTATCCGAATTATTTATATTTCCGCTATTATTTCGATACTAAAATACAATTTTATTATAAGGGTCTAATGACACTCGGTTACGAGAATATGTTTCGAAATATTAACGATCACAAATATTTAATTAATGTTTTGTTGCACCTAAGAGGTTTAATATGTTTACATCGTGTAAGATGTGAAAGTATGTGTTGTATATGTCTCGTTGTGTGGCAAAAACCTGAACCTATGTCATTTATATAATAAAAGAAACAAGTTGTTGAGATTTCTGTGAAAATAAATAGTAAACCATATTCGGTAAAGGCGAAAAAGGCAACAAGGTCATTACGATTCTGGGTTTATTTAATAATTATTAATTCGAATGTTGTTTGCATTATAATAATACTTAATTTTTTATCTGTACTCATAATTTAAGTAAACAAAGTTAACAGGTCTACACAGTTAATACCATAATAAACATAATGGCATACATAATGAGGCTCTGCATCTCCGAATGATCCTGGGCTGTGATGATGCCTTATCATCAGGCGAACCACCAGCTCAGTTGCCCGCTTATGGCATAAAAATGTAGTATGCTACTATTTCATGCTGGTCTTCTGTGGGAGTGTGGTACCTTCCCCAGTACCAGCTAGTCCAATTCATGTCAAAGCGTGCTCGACTCTCATACTTAAAATCGACCTAATGGAATATTCATACTAACATTATACAACTATCCATATCTGTGAACTTATAAGTTATATTATAAAAAGACGAATCATCCGACATACTCCATCAAATAAGAAAATTAAGCCACAATTTGCCCGATCATGACTAATATTTAGGACAGAACATCTCAAATGACGCGTAATATTTTACAGTAAATGGCGCAGCATACCCCGGCGAGCTATTAGCGATAATGGGATCTTCAGGGGCCGGGAAGACTACGCTCCTCAACACGTTGACCTTCAGGACTCCAAGCGGCGTGGTCTCCAGCGGCACGAGGGCTCTGAACGGCCAGCCGGCTACGCCTGAAGCGCTGACAGCGCTCTCGGCGTATGTACAGCAGCAGGACCTGTTCATCGGCACTTTGACTGTGAAGGAACATTTGATATTCCAGGTTTGTTCGATTATAGATTGCTTATGTAGTTTCACATCATCTTTGTAACTCTTTCCATGCCGTCAAGTCGTCGCTCCTCAAGAGTATCTTTAAATGTATTAAAATATAAATTTGCTTATTGTGTTGTTTAAGATTTTTCTATTAAAATTGTCTTGAACATAAGTATTATAAGTTACTGATATATGTGGGATATTTTAAATGAGAGTTTTTATATTATACCAGACGAATCTTTTGTATAATAGTCAGACTTCTGAGAAAAGAAATTATTTGACAGGCTTTGGTGCGGATGGATCGGCACATACCTTACGCACAGCGCATGCGCCGTGTTCAAGAGGTTATAACAGAGGTGAGTAATCTATCTAAAATATGTTATATTAACATATTTTTATAAAACATACATGGGTACCACATTGGTATCAGAAATTAAATATGTATGAAATAATGTCATATTACTTCTTAACTGTGGTATTTATTATGTTTTTCTACGAGACAGAAGTTTATATTCCTTAAGAGTAATATATATTATCGATTTACTTCCTACCCTGCACTGTAGTCCTCTGTGGAGCGATCTTCCTTATGCAGCGTTTCCAAATAAATGTACGATTTTCATGGAGTACTTCCTGAAGAGAACGTACTTTTCTTTTATGGGCCGGGAACACACCCAAAACCCTCCAAGATTGTGATAATTATGGGCGGCGACAATCATCGCTCATGATTCGGTGACGCGCCAGCTGGTTTGTCCGCTACTCCATAAAAAAACTAATCAAGGAAGCTGTTCAAAATATCATGATAAAATTATTAAAACTTAAAACCTGATTATACAATATTTAAATGGACCTAGACCACTTAGGTAAACTATATCTATAAAATCTTAAATTCGTGAGAACATAGCTCCTCTACGATTTTAAATTTAAATTTTCGAATCTATTATAAACGTTGTTAGTTACTAGTCAGTATTTTTATTATAAACATACGAACAGGCTTATAATAATCATATATTATGTTGTATCAATTTCAAACTATAAAATAGTGTGTGAGTTAGGAGTTTTTACAATCCATAAAAAAATTCAAACATGGCTGCAGTTGCTACATATGTGTGCAATTATAATTAAGAAATAGAAAATAATATCAAAATGATAGAAAATAAAAGAATACGATATGGAATCTTATAATCATTACTGTATTCTCCAAGGTCGAAGTTTCGGTGAGATGCTCTTATAAAGACTGTGAAGAAATTGACATGTGTCAGGAACGGTATTACGTTTCCGGTAGTATGAGTACTATTAAGTATTATGTGGTACAAGCTAAAATATATTTATCATTAGCTTAATTTTCTTCATCATTCTTTTTTATAAATGTTAAATTGATAAGGAAATGACAAGGGTCTTAAGTGGTTCAAGTTCGATCGGAGCTTTTCTGTACATTTGCCCTATAAAAGACAACTTTCTCTTCGAGTATTCAATATGACGTTCATACGATATTAACGTGCGCAAGTTGATATAATAAAAATGAAATGAAATCGATGAACAGTAAATTACAGTAAATTGCAGCAAATTGACGCTAACATATACATCATGTTAGCGTTTAAATAGATTCATGCATTGTTTAGGCGATAAATAAAAGACATTTTTTTTTTATTCAATTTAACAATTGTGTGTATATTCTAAGGTCGTATAGTCAAAGTACTTTTTTAGGATACTGAGAATAAAATAAAAAAATGTGTCTTCTTTCAAGTTATCAAAACTATATAAATTAGCAGAACTATACAAAACTACAATATAAAAGATTAAATAACGAACTATATAAATAGTTTAGATATATCGTAAAAGAGTATTATATTTTAATTCATTATAGATAGGTATTTTTTGCTATATACTACAGGTATAATATATGACTATTTAAAATATTTTAGCAATTAATCTACCACAAATATTTGATCGAAACTAAATACGATAGTTATACATTTAGGCTAACCACAGAAGACCTTAAGTGGTCGAAAACCACATTGGCCCAAATATTACAAGGCCGTGATTGTAGGGGGATGGCATTACTTACTGAAATAGTCATATAACAAAGGTCAATCACCTAATAAGCTATTGGGTTTCTTTGTAAATAATACCTAGCAAGGTGATGTAATTAAATTGGTCGGCCTCTTAAAATAAAGCAAGGAGAGTCCCTTTAGAGTCTATTACTACTCGATAGATAATATATTTATGGGAATAGACATAAATAGGGTTCAGGCTTCGATTTTCTGGATGTGTAGGCGTCATTTGGCAAAATTATATACGCATTGAAACTCGCCTCCCAATGAAGTGATCGTTTTGTTTCGATGTTTTATAAAAAAAAAAAAATAATAGTTTCCTTATATCATGGCGGCATTTCTAAAATCTGATACTTCCATTATTCAAATAAAATATATGTTATGAATTCAGCATTACATTGATACATTAAAATCTTGCCTACTTATTATTCAATGGTATTTTATTTCTATTTATAGTAAATCAATTCATAGAATTCATCCGTAACGCGTTATTTCTATAAAAAGTTTGTTCAGCGATGTCTTTATATCACTTTGTTTACTGTTAAAGAGCAAAAACATTAATGTAGCAAGTATTCAATCGAGTATTACTAATGGAGAATCTACGTAAACTTGCCTTAATTATCTTGTTTTTTAACACGTTTTTATTAGCTTCCCCTGTGTTACATGTAACCAATTCCTGAAGATTCTATTTCGACTCACTTTAAAGGGCCAGTTCAAGTTTTACTTTGTACACTTATCAATCCTAGTAATATTATAAATCCTATTAATATTATAAATGCGAAAGTTTGTAAGGATGTGTGTTTGTTTTTTACTCTTTTAGGCAAAAACTACTGAACCGATTGCAATAAAATTTGGTACGGTACATATAGGCAACTTTTTATCCCGATATTCCTACGGGATACGGACTTACACGGGTGAAACCGCGGGGCGCAGCTAGTGATCTATACCACTACAATAATTTCATGACTTTTTCTTGTTATACTGATTGAGATCGCCAGGATTAAATCATTTCCTTACATATGCTCAGTATGCACTTTGGACAATTTAGTTGAAGCATATTTTTTAGTGTTTTTTAACTATATTCATTTATTTTATTCAGTGTTGATATTATATGTATACTTTAACCAACAAACTAAAAGAATAAACTCTGCTTTAAAATTACAAGAAAACGGTTCTATTTCTATTATTTATGATAACGTAATATCGTATTATGTTATCTGTGGTAGTATATATAATATACCTATATACCTATAATAGAGACAAGACAAAATATAGTGAACGTTGGTTCAATTATCTCAGCTAGTCATCCTTGTACATAATGAGTGGAGTCATTGCTAGTATTTGCACATGGGTGAATGGTAGATGAAAAAGTTGTATTGAATTATCTAGTAGACTAGAAGACATTTTTATACCTAATTTAAACCGCAATCAAATATGTATATATCTTAGGAGGAATAAATGAAAACTGAGAGAAAATAAGATAAAGAATTGATCTGTATTTATAAAGTTTTATTATTGCATTACTGAAACCACTGAATAAATAGGAAATCATATAAAAGCCTTCCAGTACAGATTTTGTGGTTTTTTGTATGTATAGTTCATGCCTAATGCAATTAATAGACTTATTTGATTAAAGCATGTCTTCTTTATATAACATAAATCATAGATAATAGAACGAAATATAATAATCCTCGCAGTTAATAGCAGTTTAGATAATTTATGACCAGTTTAGTGGCAAGTTTCGTGGGCATTTAATAAATACGATAAAGTGATATAAATCCGTTGTGGTGATTGCCACGGGCGCTATTCCCACTATTTATTAGTTTACTTTAAATTGTAGCTGCGGAATGACGTGATCTACTAATTAAATTATATTTGGATAAGTTTTAAGATTGAGAGATAATAACAATTACATTGTTTTTACATATTGAAGTTTAAAGAAAGTCTTTGAATACTAGTTATTCTAAAATGATTTTTCATTAACTCGTTGATTGCTTTTGTATTTAACATTATTACTATATATCGTTTATTTAGCAATAGCTCGCTTGTTAAACAAGATGGGACTTAAAAGTATATTTGTAAAATAAATACAATTAAAAATGGTAATCACCATCTCTGCATAAAAAATACAATTACTTCATCAAGCTTGTGAACTATTCATTAATATATATTCCTTATGTTCCAGTTGGCGCTATCGAAATGCCAGAACACAGTGATCGGCATTACCGGCCGGCTTAAGGGCATATCTGGTGGTGAAATGAAGAGACTCTCGTTCGCCAGCGAGGTGCTCACCGACCCTCCGCTTATGTTCTGCGATGAACCGACCTCCGGTCTGGACTCGTTTATGGCACAGAACGTTATACAGGTGGGGAAAAGGAACCGCTAGGTTTGTTCAAGTTAATAGCAATTGCAGAAATGGAAAATATAAGTAAATGTATATATTTATAACGTTTAGGATAGAATATGTTATATTTTAAATACAGAAGCGAATTTTAATTATAAGAACAACCTCTTCCCAGTTGCTTATTACTTAGTAATGAATAAAATTATTCTTGTAATAGATTGAGAGATGACATGATTTAAAAGATGACAAAAACGACATACTGCTTAAGGAAATATGTTCAATGAAAAGTCAATGGTAAATATTGTTGTTCCTCCATTGGCAGGTTTTAAGCGGGCTCGCAAAGAAGGGTAAAACGGTTATATGCACGATACACCAGCCTTCATCAGAACTATATGCGATGTTCGACAAGCTACTCATCATGGCCGACGGGCGTGTTGCGTTCCTTGGCTCACCTGATCAAGCCACAGACTTCTTTAGGGAGTAAGTTTTCACGATTTAATTTGCTATGAGTAAGTATGCTTCATTCTCATGGTGGACGATAATTTATTGTCATTAGCTGTGATTTTCAATGCTTGTTTATTTGAAGAATTTTATGCTTAGTCATTCAATTTTATGATGTTGAATATGGAGTTAGGTTTAATAAAATATCTTCTGATATAAAAATATTTGAAGACGACGATGAGATTATATGATTATAACTGTTTATTTATTTTGTATAAGATTTAGGTACTTTGTTTTATATGCAATGAAGCGTTATGAATAAATAAATAAAGTTTATTGAGCGACATCGTGAAATTGTGTGTTTTTGAGATCTATTTACCTTTTGGAACACGTTTCCTTAAAATGTTTGTATTCGATTTATAAAAAAATGCTTTTTTAATTATTCTAATACAAACATTTTGAAGAAACTTGTTCCAATAGTCATTCAGAATTTTTTTTATATGCATCACGTGTTCATTCACAACCAATTAAATTCCTGACAAGGCACTAGCCAATGCATTGACATTATTATAATATGTTTTAAAAGTTGATGAGGAAATAATCTAAATGATATTAACATCTGATCAACGATTTTATAAATGATCGGACAAATGCCCTTTTAAGCCCCAATAAAGACAAAATACACTTTTCTTTTTGTACAAATAGCTATCATGAAACTGTACTTTCGTGTGCATTTAGTAGCTTCAGCCTGATAAATTGTTAATTTTCATACATTTTTTTTTATGTAGATTTAGATCCAATATGGATTTTTAATGTTCTATCACGTAACATTAATAATTATGTATATGAGCTTATTAAATATATGTATTGCCCAGAAATATCTTTAACAAAACATGCATTATAGACTAGGCGCAGCGTGCCCCGCGAACTATAACCCGGCGGACCACTACATCCAGCTGCTGGCGGGCGTGCCGGGCCGCGAGGAGAGCACGCGGCACACCATCGACACCGTGTGCAGCGCCTTCGCCAAGTCCGAGATCGGCTGCAAGATAGCGGCGGAAGCGGAGAACGCGCTTTTCAATGAAGTACGTTGAAACTTGCACTGGAAATTATCGAGTTCTTTTGCGGTAGTGATTAATGCAAATTTCTGCTATAAACTTTGATCTTATCTTATTGACATATACATTTTTTGTTGTAAGATTAAAAACAAATAAATTAATGATTAAGTTGGACTTCCTTAAACAATATCTAGAAAATATTGTTGAAATACTTAGTATTATTATCGGACTTAATACAAACCAGTAAAATAGTTTTGATTCTGTTATCTACCCAGCTTCATACTTAATTATCTAGTATGAGTGTGTCGTGTATCACTCGATCATAAAACACAAAATCATACCTTAAAAAGGTACCATAACTAGTCAAAGCACAAGTACTAAAAGACTGACATAGAACATGATTTCTACGATAAGCTATAACAAAGGATACAAACGCACAGCGCAAGATATCGAAGGGCTGGGCGGACTCCGCGTGGTCGAACGCGGCGGCGTTCCGCGCGCGCCGCTCGCCGTACAAGGCGTCGTGGTGCGCGCAGTTCCGCGCCGTGCTCTGGCGCTCGTGGCTCTCCGTCACCAAGGAGCCCATGCTCATCAAAGTGCGCTTCTTGCAGACTGTCGTGAGTATTATCTGTGCATTTTTCGTTATTTGATTGTGCCTGTTCTCTATAAGCTGTTTATATGTGTAAATGTTTAGAATAGAATGGAATAGAATAGTACGTTGTCTGATTATTATTTTTGTAATAGTGTCTATTTTGCTATGTTTATCTAACTACAATCCTTGCGGATGAAAATTTTACCTATTTATGTTTTATGATCATAATAAACATGAGCCTCCTATGAAGTATGAACATTATGAAAGGTTTCTGGCGGGAAACTCCTTTATAGGCCAATATAAAATCTTTATTCAATTAATTTTCAAACTAGTATTTAACAGTTTCACCAACTCTTAATATGTAAAATACAATTAATATAAATATTCTTTCAAAAAATTTATCATGTAAAATACATTTATGATGTATGTTCTTTAAAGTATATACCGAGTTAATATAATAGTACAGATTACAGAATCTTGATTTCAGTAGCAATTCAATTAAATTCTTATATTAAACTCCATATCAAGTCTTCAAAATATAATCATGAGTTTTTTTTTTCAGATGGTTTCAATTCTAATCGGTTTGATATATTTCGGGCAAAATCTGGATCAAGATGGCGTCATGAACATCAACGGTGCTATCTTCCTCTTCCTCACTAACATGACTTTCCAGAACATTTTCGCCGTCATCAATGTAAGTAGAAAATCTAATTTTAACAAGAAAATTAAGTGGTAAATATATTTACACAACTAGAAATAGAAATGTTATTTATTAGCAACACGCTATACATTAATAGAGAAATTATAGAATATGCTTTTATAGACCCATTTTTTAATTTGTTGGTTTTGTTTCAACCTTGGTTCACATAGTTGTTAAAAATTTGTATAATTTGTGCCAATAGTTTACTAATTCGCCAGATTAGCTAAATAACGATTATATCTCAATAAAATATTATAGGTTTAAGGTTACAAATATCTAATAAGAGACGAGTAAATGGGCACCTTCTAGGTAGACGTGACTTACCACCATAGACCGCGTCTCCACTTCCCATCAGGTGGGACCGCGGTCAAACGTCTGCCTATCTCTAATAAAAAAAAAAAAAAAAATCTGCTAGGAATTTATGTACACAATAGATTTTGCAACCGGAGCCGCACTAGGATAGCATGCATTTTTAGGACAGTACTTTAGTGGTTAAATCCTCTCTTTGTATTGTCCTCTCGTGCTAAGGTGAGCGGGTGTTAGGGTTAGATGTGATGTAAGAATAAGATATAGCCAGAATTGTGCATAGGTATTTTGCTACCAAGTTTCCAATCCGCATAAATCCAAACAGCCGCAATATATAAAACCTCTCGCCAGGTATTCTGCTCCGAGCTACCGATATTCATCCGCGAGCACCACTCGGGGATGTACCGCGCGGACGTGTACTTCCTGTCGAAGACGCTCGCTGAGGCGCCCGTGTTCGCGACCATCCCGCTCGTCTTCACCACCGTCGCGTATTACATGATCGGCCTCAACCCGGCGCCGGAGAGGTTCTTCATCGCGTCTGGCTTGGCTGCGCTGATCACCAATGTTGCTACTTCCTTTGGTAAGACATTTGCTTGAATCGTGGTCTTATGACAAATACTAAAATATACACCACAGTAGTACCATAGTAGTAGTATTCCTAAATCTCGTCTGAATTGGCTGCGCTGATCACCAATGTTGTTACTTCCTTTGGTGAGACATTTGCTTGAATCGTGGTCTTAAGACAAATACTAAAATATAGATCACAGAAGTACAGTCCTAAATCTCGTCTGGCTTGGCTGCGCTCATAAATAATGTTGCCGCTTTTTTTGGTAAGATTTCTATTGGTCATTATTATAGTCCACTAGCTGGGGCCGCGGCTTTCCCACGTAAAATATTAGTAGTAGTAACTGGATTTGCTGAACTGATTACCAATGTTGGTCTATGTGAAAACTTTATATGTAAGTTGGTAGTTATCACAGATATAGCAGATTGATTGAATTGCAAATCATTTCATCTCAATAAACCAATTTTTAAAAT
Source organism: Zerene cesonia (assembly GCF_012273895.1). Classification (NCBI taxonomy): domain Eukaryota; kingdom Metazoa; phylum Arthropoda; class Insecta; order Lepidoptera; family Pieridae; genus Zerene; species Zerene cesonia. The sequence continues at coordinate 8,670,022 of NC_052121.1, read as the reverse complement.
ATTCCGAACGTGCCCTAGACATTATGTAGTAGTTATAACCGGTTGTCCATCTAAGGGCTTTCTTATGAAATAAGTAGCTGTGACAAAATAAACTATATTTGAGATAAACTAATGGAATAATTCAATTAACACCTTGTTGAGCAATCTTTGCAAGTTTATGACTAAAAGCATAAATTCCATGTTGTAAAAAGTTGTTCCAGTAGTGACTGCGTTGTTAAAATTTAATCACTCAATTATCTAATTAGTTCGAACGTGAATATTTATAACTTTATATGTAGTCGTGATGATTAGTTTTCATTTTACGGATTTGCATTCTCAATAGCATTGTTATCAATGTTATTTTTATAATTATCAACTTAAATCATAAGGAAATATGATTTAAGTTAATAATTGTCAATGATAGATAATAGTTTATTAATTATTATAATAAATATTTAGTCTGAATCACTTAAAATTCAATTTGTGGAGTGATGCACTGATCGATTACTATTTATTACTGTAAATTGTGAAATAAATTAATGTGATAGGTACATACGCTATAGCCCTTGTGTGCAATTCTGGAATGCAATGTAAGTTGGGCAAATTTGAAATAAAATGAAAGTATTTTTGATGAGCATTCATACAATGTTATAATGTAGTGCATTTTAAGTAAATTTCGTTTTTTTATTTCTGTACCGTAGAGGCGTCCGATACCTATGATTCGTTGAATGAAACATTTATTCTTTCCACGAACATATAAGTTACACGCATACATATCCTTCTAATTCATTTACAACAAATTATTTACACATCAAAAATTTTAAAACAATAAACTTTAAATATTATTATTAATATTTAATCTTTAACTACACAGGTTACCTGATATCGTGTGCAAGCAGCAGTGTCAGCATGGCGGCATCCGTCGGCCCGCCCATCATCATACCGTTCATGCTGTTCGGTGGTTTCTTCCTCAATTCTGGGTAAGTTCTAGGGTACTTATAATATATGGAAGCGTTCTTCTCTGATAAGGGTAGTTAAAATGTTTGCTACACAACATAAAAATTTCAAAATATGAATTTCGGCGAGCTGGTCTGTCTGGTAGACCGGTTGCGGATCCTTTTACCTTTATTCCTCCGACTGCTTCAGAAGTTTCTGTTCTCCATAAAGCGTTTACAGAATGTTGAAATGTGTAATCACTAAGTATTTCAGCCGGTTACAAAGTCATTTTAATTTTTCCTATTAAGCTACACACTACATAAATAATCTAGCGTAATTTCGTTAAACGTTGAAAACCGTTTGAAACAATAAGCTATAAATAAAATGATATATCTCATTTGCAACAAAGCTCGCCATACTTGACGACCCGTATGATTTAGATAAGATAACATCAACAAATGCATTGCCCCGTAAATATTAACAATGCTATTTTTAGAAGGTTTATTTTTAACCATCCCGTTCATTGGCCTTATCAATTATTGCATAAGGATATAGGTTCCGTTAGCTGCAAATTCGCGACCGGTTACAGGTTTATCCATAACAGCCTCATTTATTTGTACCTGGCATTCTCGGAGCTTTAACAGCTTCGACATGAATTAAATTCTTTAAGTGTCTGTCTGCTGACATCGTTTTAAAGGATAAAGATAATGATAAATGAGGCTTGTTTTATTCCTGTAATTTGTTTTGTGTATTGTGCATAGAATGCAATAAATGTTTCGTTATCTTTTTTTTTAACTTGAAAATTATGAAACGTCATGGTCTTTACAAGGATGTTAACAATAAAATGGAATTTATCAACTTGGCTTTCACAGTACCTCAGCTTTTATTCTCAATATTTTTTCTGACGGGAATTAAGATTTCTTCCGATCATTTGCTTTGTTGTTTGTCAAGTTTTTTGCCAACCAACATTCTAAAATAACCCTTCATCAATCAACCTTTTTTTTTCGTTAGTTCGGTGCCTCCATACCTTGGCTGGATATCGTACCTCTCTTGGTTCCGCTATGGCAACGAAGCGCTGTTGGTGAACCAGTGGACTGGAATCGAGAGTATCGCCTGCACGAGGGAGAACTTCACCTGCCCGGCTTCAGGGAAAGTCGTCCTGGATACGTTGAGTTTCTCTGAGGTAATTTTCTAATATTGTAAAGCATGGAAGCATGGCCCTTAATAAGAACCATGCTTCTGGGCCGTACTCACATCTTTTTTATTTTAACTATCCTAAGTGGATGATAATGATTCAACTGCTATTGTTTACAATAATAAGGTTTAAGGATCGACATTTAGCAATTGTTCTAATTTCAATACCATGAATATAATCCTTCTTTTATTTTTCACTTTTTTTGTTGGAAACCAACCTACTATCAATTTTTATCACAAAGTCGTAAAAGAGAGCTCGTGAAAAAGCTCAAAAAGCTCAAAGGGTTTTCGTTTACACATTTTTTCAAATTAGACATAAAATCCTTTTTTTATTCCTCAGGATGATTTCAATATGGACGTGATAAACATGGTGCTGCTGTTTATAGGATTCAGATTCCTCGCTTACCTGGCACTGTTGTGGCGCACGCGCAGGGGAAAATAATTTCAAACGATTTTCAATTTGATCCGATTTAACTGTACGCAATTACGAAATCATGATTGCTGCGAAAGCTTTATATTAAAATCGGATTTATAGTTAAATTGGATAAGTCGTAAAGAAATATAAATTTCTTCTAGAAATTACGATTTTTTAAATAGAATGTGGACCAATGTAATGGATTTAGTTCTGTATCGTACGTCTGTGTGTATGATGTCATGTTTCTTTCAAAAATTTTTATTTGAAAGAGGAAATTGTAAAAATACATTTCTTTGTATGCACTCGTATGAACTTTTAATAATAATTTGAATAATGTTTTGCATTTTTATAAGGAACATTGCGATTCTAGTGTATAACACATAGTATAATGATCGATTATAATAATCTGAAAATACGAATTAATAATTTACTATTAACATGAAATTAATTATTTGCCAATTAATGTATCAAGCGCATTACTTTTTGTACTGTAATTTTTGTTATCTTTTCTATACTCTGTACAAACATCTTATGTTGATTTCTGTATAAACCTAGTGTTTATTTAGTCTTTTATAGATATGTGTATATTGCTTGCAACGAATGAGAAAGTTCGATCGAATTTAAACGATTACTGTTTATCCTTTACTATAAATGAAATACATTCCTGCAATGCCATTTTATACTGTTTTAGTTTGTTATTATTTTATTAAAATATTTTAATATTATTTGCGTTTTATTGTTATAGTAAACATCCCTTTACGTTTTGAGGTTAAACACACAACAACCTCCTTATAGTATACCTTAGAATGAATGATTAAATAATAATCTAGATATTTTTCAAAGCGAATAATGCCAATTTAACAGGAAAAAAATAGTACCTTTAAATTTAAGGACATTAATAATATGAATTACGAATTAACGATGGCTTCATCCTTAACTAGGTTTGGCATGATAATTGGTTGGCTTACCTTCTATAGGAAACCTCTTAACAAGTTTATTAAAATTGCCTTAACATACCGGGAGTAGGCTTAATCACACGCAACGTAAATCAATTCAAATTACCTGTCGGCTGTCACAAACGTTCCGTTTCATCAAACTCAAGTGCGCGCGTGTACGTTGTGTGTAGAAAGATGTAGAAAGTTCGGTACTTTTGTGATTAAAATAATTATTATCTTAACCTAGCTTATAAAAAAACATACTTATTTATGGATTTAGATGTGTTTCTTATTTTATTATGGTTTATATTCTGTAATGACTGAGCATATGTCCAATTGATTTTCAAATGTTTTTTCAATGCTTTGTTAGAATTTATCCGTCCAATTAAGTATTGTACAAAAAAATAAAAATGTCACTTCTACAATTTCAAAACTCGAGCAATTAGATCATATTTATGAAATTTTACAGATAACGTAATACTATACTAGTACCCTTGAAATTATGCTATTTCAACGTAACAAAATGGAATTAAAATGTATTTTTAAGAACAAACGATCAAATTTAGAAACTAAGTAATCAAGTCTAAGTTTAATCGTTAACATAAAAAAGTGATATAAAAATATTTCTTTCAAGTGTGTTTAGCATTTCTAAACGAAAATGAATCATACTAAATAGCTCAATACTTTTAATTTCATAAATTCATAGTTATCTAGGTTCTTGTAACTAGACTAACCTACAATTGCTTGGTATTTGTGTAACTAGGACAAGGGTTAAACTATAACCACTTTCTGCATTCGATCATTGACAATATTATTACATATACATTATGTGCATCAAATAAATGAGTATGGCTAAAATAACTATAAAGGCTGGCTGTAATAACTAGGTAAAAAGATTTTTGAAACTTTACACGTAGAACATAGAATGACTTAGATTTCATATGCAAAAAACTATTTCATACAAACAAAGATTTTCGAATTTAATTGATTATAAGGGTATCGGCACTTCTTCAATTGTTTCGTACCTACATTAGAGGTAATTTATAGCCAAAAAATTTATTTCGATTGTAAAAATTTATATATTTACTACCACAAATGAGGAAATCCAGAATTATTGAATGGATTTGGTATTATTCCAAAAATGAGTAAGCAACTGCTTATCAATTTACTGCTGGTTTTTGTTTGATTGTTTCGTTTTTATTTGATAATTCATACCTACGACCCTTTTCTTAGATATAGTACAGGGATACTAAACTCATATTGCAACCAACGATTATAGCCAGTAGTGAATTGGTAGATAATTAATAATTATCAAGTATCTCGCCTGCAATTTTCAGAATTCACACTTTATATCATGACGATGCCGCACGCTGAGCAACAATCGAGAACCATCTTTACTTTCACTCGATATTGGAAGCGTAATTGAGTTGTTTACAATAGTAAGTGCTGTGTGCGTTATATGGCCAGGCTGCGTGACTAATCAGACAAGCTGCAAGGAATGTTCCACCTTAGCAGGCGACACGCAGAGGCACACGATGCGCAGGAAAAGGGATGAAAGAAATCGCTTTGAATCATCAATACGAACGATGATGGAACGTTTCACAGCTTCTGTTGTTCTGTTTAGTTTAATTAAAATAAAAATATTACTGTTAAAATTCTTCATAAGATTTTTAAATATACTTTAGATTTTTTTTATGTCATGGCTGGAAACTGAGCTGGTGGTTCGCCTGATGGTAAGCGATCACCACCGCCCATGAACATTCTTACAAAGATGGTGCCTCTGCAAATGCGCTGGCCGCTTTCATGGGGTAAGGGAAAAGAAAAGGATTAACGACTAGTAAGAAGGAATATACTGGGATGGGTGAGGAAAAGGAAACGGGCCTACGGCTTCCCCACCAACCGAAGGAAACAGCGGCATGCCAATATTTCACCAGTTTTTTGTGGGAGTGTGGTACATCCCCAGTGCGAGCTGGCCCAATTTTGAGCCGAAGTGTTCTCGACTCCAAGATACAAACTGCTCTTTGATATCTGATTCTCCATATATTGAAGAAGCTTAACTAGCATGTGGGCGAAACCGCGGGGCATAACTAGTCGAGAATACTTACCAACCTGTGCGGAGTACGTACGACTGACTTTTATCACAGTAACAAAAGCAAATACTATATATGTATATTGCTAATCTAATAATATACACATATTATACGACAGAAAGCATTATTTCCTTAATGAACTAGGCAATGTGTGAACTGCGATAAGATTACGATTTTACTAGATTCACGTAAGACATGGTTAGTAGTTTGCGACACATTTTACTACACAATATTTGCTAGTTGATTACATTTTTCATACAATTTTCGTATGTATTTTAAAAATCTATGGCCCTAAATAAAATCGCAGTGACTATTTGTAACATTAAAATACTGTATACACAGTAGATATCCTGATATGGCATCTTATTTACAATTTTTGACTGTTTATCTATTTACTTTTTCCAGTAAAAGTCTGAAACGGCCTGTGCTGATTTTGAGGAAATTTTCACTGGCATATAGTAGACGTTTTTATCACACGGGAACATGGACATTACAATAAATAAAAAACCATGCATGTAAAAGCGAAACGCAGCTATTACTATGAAAGGAAAATTAAGGGAGTACTCTAGTTTTTTAAGAATTAAAATATTTGACACAGTACGATGTATGGAAATTTATACTCCTCATTAGATATTTATGTTTTTTTTTTGGTCATCCTTCTATACAATACCTGTTATTATATAAATTGCTTTGTTGTGAAAGGAAATACCTCCATCCTTTGAGCAATGCACAATGATACTTATAGTTTTCTGTGATTACGGAAAAAATACTTAAAGAAACAAAACGACACACAGAACTTCTAATTCTTTTTTTTTGAATAATGTTTGTACGTAGCTCGCGCCTATGAAAACATAATCTTAACGTTAGTGTGCGTGCTGGGGACAAAATATATGGATGGTGGCCAGCTAGGCCCTAGTATGTACACACATAGTTTTAATATGAATTGATGAATTTATCTAATAGAAAAAAAATGCAGAGAGGTTTTATGAGTCTATTTATACCAACCAAGTTTATACCTATATTATGTTGACAACCAACCAAATGTGGTGTCCCTTATTTGGGGGACTTGTAACTAATCGTTATCATAGCTTAGAAGCCGCTGACCCACTATAGAAACGTATCAAATGACTCGTTGATACATTAGATATAAGCTCATATGAACTCTATACATACTAAATAAGATATAAATTACAAGTGAGGACGATTATATGATATATTGAATGCATGAAGCCCAATAAAGCTATTGTCACTTGGCTTTATTCCGAACAAATTGTTCACAATGCCAGCTCGTTGCTAAGGAAAATTTAAGGATAGCTTATTTTAGAGTTTTTATGTTAAAAAATTTGATAAAAGTTGTTGTAATATATGTAATGTTTTTTTCTTCAAAGGTTTTTTTATGTTGAGAAATATGAGAAAAATCGTTGAGCTAGCCATTTATGTTCTTACTACAGTAAAATAATTGGAAAACGAAAAATTAAGCCCTGATTTATGTGTGATGTTGCAAATGCTCCTGAAACTTTTTGAATTTGCGCCTTAACAAATGTTAAAATGCGCCCGAAAAATGTTTTAAAGACAAGTTAAATTACGTTTAAAGTTCATCTATATAACGCATGTGTGTTGATATGTGTTCAATTACTACTTTACTAAAAGGCCCGTGCATTGGAGCGGACGCATTTTACCTGATTCACTTATCGATTTTTGTCATAGACAAGTATGTGATTTCATGAGCCTTCTATGCGCTATTTAACTGAATAATTTTCATTGTTCTATTTATTTGTTTGTTATAAATGGTTTATTGATATAAAATTATTTTTGAAATTATTGGGTTTTTGGTTTTCGGTATAACAAAAGAATGCACTGCAGCTTTTCTAAGTCTGAAGCCCTATTTAAAATGTAAATTTAATGTTTATTTCCATTTATTAAACCGCCAATTCTCCGCAATCAAAGCGCGAATCCGCGAATCTAGCAAATTAAATATTTGGCGCTTTTGGAGTTTGATGCTATCAGAGGAGAGTTTATTACTATTCCCACATATCAATCCCGCAACTATATGCAAATCCCCAATTATGAAAATTTAAAATTTAATTAGATTTATCAGCGGATATAACAGATTCGATTAATTTAAGCTATAGATAGTATCTTAAAATTTGTTACGTATCTATCTATTACAAGGTACGGGCAAGTTACAATTGATTAATCTACACAGAACAACTATTATACTCGATTAATCTACGTAAATACAGAATTATATTTAGGCGCGTAAGAAAGCTCGCTACTTTGAAAGCACGCACAGCGCACAATATACGCAAGTAATTGGTTAATTCTGCTCCATGCATCAGCATCCACGCCACCGTCCACTGTTGCCGAGGCATTGTGATCTCGATGTTATCATTCCTCCGTCTTTGTCTACAGCGTCCGTCCTTGTCTGCCTTTACGCAGGAGTCGGCACGCACGGCACCACGCGTGTCATTAAACCACCGCCGACGGTCCAGTGTGTCTCGTCAGTTGACGGAAAATGTTCCGATTAGTTACCGATGTGTGTATGATTTAGTTTTGTGTGTCCAACATGAGTATGAGCGATGAGCACTCGGTACATTCTTCGGGGTTTTCGGATAACTCCAACGCCGACCCGGGGGATAGCCACGTGAGTCCTTTATCCATTTACGAGACAATTGTAAGGAGATTTCACAGCTCATTTGATGGGTATTTTATTTATAAATCAAAGTATCTAATTTATGCACGCGAGTCGCGTGTAGGCTTTGATTGTTACGGTGCTGGATAACGATAGATTTCTTAATGTTGCGCAATTTTTTATTTTATTTTTTTATTATTTCAAATATGCCGTAGTAAAAAATAAGTGTAGATTAGTTTCATAGAAATTCTTTCAACTGTAGTACTTTAAAAGCCGGTTTTTATGAGTTATTAATTAACCTAACGATGCTGATAATGGTTTGTAACAAAAAACTAGTTGAGTATGTACGCATAATAAATCATTTTTTAAGTAGTTTTATTGAGTACCTCGCTAATACTTGTAACAACACCTAGATAGATCATTTTTTTTTATATCTAGTTTTAGATTATATAACTCACAATGGGTATATGTTGTACTATGTTCTATCGCAATATTTGAAATAAAGACGACATTCAATGCACATACCTGAGACACTTTTTTTTTTAAATTATTATTATAATCTTCTATTCAATAACTAAGAAGAACATTTATAACTTACGGCGGTTTTAGGTAATTACATAGTCATTCAAATCTTATTATATAAGTTATATTAAATTATGTAATATAGTCATTAATAATTACATTGATCAATTATTGCTAATATGTGCAAATGATACGAAACCTTCTTATATCAAATCACATATTATACAAAAATATTATCTAAATATGTGGAGACCATAACTTATTTACATTTAACAGTTTATAGTATTCACGTTATAGTAGTAAAATAACTCCTATTAACGAAAAACCATACACGAATATGACTCATTCAATATGAATAAAAAATATTAATAGCCAATTAAATTGTGCATCTGAATATAAAGCAAATAGGTACATATAATTCTTCACAGAAAGTCATCATAGTATATTACAAATTTAAAGTGAGATGTTAGTGAATTAGTTACAGTTAGTTAGTATATACGGCTAACAGTAATAAGTATAATTAATTATTAAATGTTTGAAGATTTGAAATTGACAATATGTGTAATATCTGCCCATTGCTTTAATTTTATTTTTGGTGCGCTTTCCACAATAAATTGAAATTGTAATGCGTCAAAAATAGAAATGAATTATTTTTAATCTATACGTCACATATAGATAAAAAATAACATTGCTAGTATCATGCTATAATGAAAACAAAAATCCTTAGTCAATCAAGTGTTTTAAAAATAATTACCCGACGCGATGTGTAGTCACGCTCGCTTGTTATTTATGGTTGGCTTAACATTTTACTGGATTCCATTATAATTTTGATATCACTTAATAAATTACCCGCTAACTGCGAAAAAGAAAATTATATTGTATATTTTGCTTCAATCCATGTGCAGTAAAATAACCAAATTATGATGGCAACTAATAGGAGAGAAAGTCAACCTGAGAAGTTAAAACAGGTACTTTAATAAATTCATCTTTACAACAATAATATAACTACCAGTAGAAAAAAATTGTATGTGGTAGTCGAGCACGCTTCGGCACGAATTGGGCCAGCTCGCACCGGGTACCACACCCCCACAGAAGACCGGCGTGAAATAGCATTCTGCTGTGTTTCAGTCGGTGAGTGGGGGAGCCGGAAGCCCATATCCTTTTTCTTCCCCTTCTTCTTTGTAGAGGCGTAAGGTCTGCAATGGACTTTATGCCTCTCTAAATGTTCATGGGCGGTGGTAGCACTTAACATCGGCGTCCCACCAGCCCCATTGCCGACTGTGACATAAAAAAGTTGTTTTATCTATACATATAATAATACTTTAGAAAAGTCGTATTTGTACATAAAAAGAAATTCAAATGAAATAGCCTGGGTGTTAAAGGATAAAAAATTATGAATACCTTACACGTATTTACCTGATAATTCATAATTTCTGGCATGTAAGATAAAAAAGAGACTGCTTTTATGTTTCAGTAAAGAGGTTAAATAAGAATTACAACAATACCCCGTTGAAGCACATAAGGTGTCTTATAATTATTATCTGCAGTCGTTTTGTACATTCACAAAACAGTATTGTGCCAATTTTACATGTAATTTTATCTTAATTGATAAACAATAACTGTATTTTAGAGTTCCGTTGTTATCACGGTAACATTTTGCTCTGTCCATATAATTGTCGTTTTAGAGTAATAGTTGACCAATTGCATTTTTCAAGTAAAATGATTAATAACTCTATAGAAATGTCGATAGATGGCGCTAGAGGTTGCTGTAAAAACTACGGAACCCTGCACTCGACGGGCACTTGACCGATATATTATTTTACGTATTATATTGTTACGCTTTTAAAATGTTTTATCTAATTCTGGTACACTTGCTGCTATAATTTAGTGAAATTGATATAATAATATGATTAATTTGCATTTTTAACTGACGAGCTACTTGCTCATTTCTTAGTTTAGCATTCCATTTGAAACGAACATAAAGAGAAAAATACATTCCCACCATTGACACAAACAATATCAATGATTGCCAATCAGGAATAATAACGCTATAAAGTAGCTATCTTCTGGAGAAAGGATTTAATTAACATTAATTAAGTTATTTTGGTAAGTTATTTTGGTAAGTTATTTTGGTAAGTTATTTTGGTACTTAAACGGTGAAGGAAAACATCGTGAGGAAACCGGCATGTCCAAGAATTAAAAAAAAAAAAGTTCGACGACATGTGACATCTGCCAACCCGCACTTGGCCAGCGTGGTGGATTATGGCCTGAACCCTCATAGGAGGCCTGTGTCCCAGCAGTAGGAACTTATATGGGCTGATGATGATGAATGAATGAATGGAGTTATTTTGAGATTAAAATATACAAGGTTAAGGCATTAAGAAGTAGTCTAAATCACGTTATCACGTTAATCAAAGTTAATTAGATATCCTGATTTTACCTCGCTTTAAATTGCCCGACATCACTGATAAACATTGTTTGATACTTTGTCGTCCATTAATCACATTATTATTTATCATTATTTCAAACAGTGAATTTCTTAAAACTAGAACTAATGAAATATTTAACAAAGTGAGCCACAAGGATACTTATGCTACTTATTCATGTTACAGTATCATGTTACTGACCGCAGACATTGAGTATTGTCGCAAGCGATCTATATGCCTAGCTGCAGACCACGTAAGGCTGCGGTGTAAAACTAGGCACTATGATGTCAGCCATCGCGAATACTTCCAAAATTTTATGTATTTAACTAGCTGGACGCCCTGACTCCGCCCGGGTAGTCATTTATCGGTATCTTTTAAGTTGGGTAAAACTGTACATGGTGTGCAAATTTGATTATAATCGGTTGAGTAGTTTAGGAGTTCAGGGCGGACAAACAACGTGATACCTAATTTATATATTATGATGATTTTTTTACTATGAAATAAATCAAATGAGTAGCAATTACTAGGTTAAAAGCCCGTTCAATACTCTGTGATTTATTTCTTTTCCTACTATTTTACCCATTTTAAAAATATGTTCAGAAAAATTTGATCGAATCAGAAATTGGAAGAGATCATGGTTATACTGTATACACTTTCAGCGATTGAATTTATTGATAAACATTTTTATTTCCAAGTATTAAATTCAAAAATTCGGGTTTTTAATCTCCTCTATAACCGACGTTCCCAGAAACGGTTCTTAATTCGATTGTTTTTCTCGCTGATTTTGTTAGTCGATAGCTCCACGGGTTCAAATGGTGTCATTTTAGAATCAGGATTAGTCCTCAGCCCTCCCCAGGACCATCTCCGTGAAAAAATAGATTTTCTAGATCAGAATAAAATAAGAGAGAGAATAATTCTCCATCGTCTTTCCGTAAATATCTATATATATAAAATTCTCGTGTCACAGTTTTCGTTGCCATACTCCTCCGAAACGGCTTGACCGATTCCTCTGAAATTTGGTAAGCATATTGGGTAGGTCTGAGAATCGGCCAACATCTATTTTTTATCCCGATATTCCTACGGGATACGGACTTACGCGGGTGAAACCGCGGGGCGCAGCTAGTTAATTTATAATTATTCTTTATTATTTAAGCGAAAAACAGAACATAACACACGTATTTAATGGTCATACGAGATGGGTATACTCGTGTGGGATATATTTATGAATTTAGGATGCTGGGTTATTAAAAACATAATATGAAATATTTATCGTTGTCGTTAAATGTTATTAAAGGGTTAATAATGATCTTCGGAAGTTCGTGGTATAAAGATAATTTAGGTAAAAAATTAGTCACAGCGGGGTACATTTTACGTACAAAATGAGTACGGCAAAGTATGCAATCAAAGTAGTTTTAACTGGATCTTTTTACTTGCATTTCATTATCGATTTTAAAATTGGCCCGCAATGTCAATGAACCGCCCTCAGGAACCGCGTTTGGTGTTATTGGTTTGTGTTCTACAATTTCTGTTTATATTCTGTGTTGTGATAACTACACTAATAAGTATGATTACTTAAATTTTCTATAATCTAGTAAGATTCCGAAATTTTATGCCAATTAGTATATTACCACCACCATCCATTAAGATGTCAATCGGAAAACGTCAGATCAAACCGACCGCGCCGACCAAATCGAGCAAAGCAGATAAAAAAAAAACCTTTAGAACTTATTTAACCTTATTGTTAATAAAGTGTATTTTTCTTCAACAGGAATTGCAACCAGCCGATATAATATACGTAGATAGCGGAATCATGCAGCCAAAGTACAACGAACCTCTAGAATTCGCGGAGGTTGAGGAACTTTTGGGGACTTCTCCGGCACCAAGGCCGTGCACGCTGGTCTGGAGAGATCTCACAGTTCATATCAAATTGAAGGAAGGAAAACTGAAAAGACTAGTCAATAGCGGTGAGCTGTTTTATGCTTGAACAATTTTATTTTCATTTTCCGCATTACTTTCTGTAGACATTTTTTATCAGAACATACCTTGATAATTTGGAATATTTATTTCTGTTAATGACCTATCAATATCCCAAAAAAAGATTGTCAGCTGAATCCTTGCCGGCTAATAAATTCTAATATAATTGTTTAGTTTAGTTTACGTTAATATTAGTGATTTCCGATGCTACATTAGTTTAAAAAAGATTTATTTGGCTGAGTCATCAGTGTCGTAAAAGGATATTATAAAATTTTCCATATCATGTTCTTTTTTGCAAAATAAGCTAGGTTATTTATTAGCATAAAATATAAACAAATAAAATTTGAACGGATATCCTTTCCGTGCTAATTAATAAGTGGAATCCAGGTAGTTTAATCGCGTTTGTTTTATTATCATTGATAATTAAATACATCACTTCGTTAGTTGTGAAGTTTGAAGAATAATTAATAAAATTTAATCATAATTTTTTTCAATTCAATTTAGGGAACAGAGACACGAAAATAATTCGCTATTAACAATCACAATGATTGTTGAATTATAGTGAATTAATGTTTAAAAAAATTTCAACACATGGATGTTTTTATTAGGCCATTAAGTATTTATCTAATTGCTCTTCTGTCTGAAATAAATCAGAATTATAGGGAGCATTAACACGATTTTATAGCGCTAATATTATAAATTCAAATTATTAATCATGTGTCAAGAGATACTCGCACGAGTATACTAGAGCTTTGGCTCACGATTATCCGAAACGCGATGATAAATTCCTCTCTTATGTAAATTTGCGTAATTGATATGTAAATCATATTATGACAATACAATAAATTAATACAAATCAACACGAAATGTGTTTATTTATTATGTCTATCTGTATTAAGAATACTATTTCATTTATACCTTGGAACTTTCTATGTTTTAAAAGTAAGATTAAGTAAGATTCAAATAATGTATTTATACTGCCGCTATTACAAAAAAATAAGAAAAAATGAGTAACCATGTAATGGATGGGTAACCATTTTTATGCAGTTTCTTCTTAGTTTATTTATACGGAACCCTTAATGCGGTCAAGCGCGGGCCAGACTCACGAAGTCCGATCCGCTCTTGACCGATTTTTTTTACTAGTAACCATGGATTATTGTAAACAGGAAACATAAAACTTTAATTGAATATTAAAAAAATAAATAAACAAGTGACTAAATAATTAACAAAATTATACCTTCCTCTTTACACCTGACAACCCTAATATTGCGGCTGACTGAGAGCTCAACCATTTTTTTTTTCTATTTCTTACTGCATATCCATTTAAATGACAAATAATTAATTTAATAAAACATATACATATAACTACAATTCATATAAGCAAATAAAAAAAAACAAAAAAACGTACCTATAACGATTGGTATTATAGATCTTAATAATGTGTAATAATTGCATAATTTTTTTTTCGTTAACAGTAAATGGAATTGCAAAACCTGGATCATTGGTAGCGCTCATGGGACCAAGGTAAGTTGACACATATTGAATTGATTGAGAATGAGCTTTTGTAAATCAATTTTAATGACTAAGGTATACCTTCAAGATACAAAAAAATTCTTTCACCTCCCTTTGCGTACTGCTTGAGAAAGTTTTGTGTATTCATTACCTGAGTTAATTTTTATATCTCATAGCTCTCTTAGTTTTCTTTCATACGAATACTATGGACGGTCAGAAAAGTTTTCTGTAAAAATCGGAGGAGATTTCATTGTCATATCAATAACCCGATACACAAAATTTCCAGTATTACAAATCAGGCGGAGAGTTTCAAAAATTACATCTGGTCCCACTATGTGTAAAAAAATATTTAACTGCGATTGACGTGAAAACGAGAAAACAAAATGAATAATCGTACAAGAATGAAAGATTCCAAATTCAAATCTAATTTTATTTAATTTTAACAATCTTTATGGCCAGAATGTATTTTCCAATTTACATGTAGCTACTTCTATTGAATGATGAAAATATTCTATATTTATTCCTATTAATTGCTTCCTTGGTATAAAAAAGGAACCTTGATACATAGACGGAGCCGGCACGAGTCTCTAGTTGTATCTATAAAGCTATGTTTTGTAAAAATGATTTCTACACAAACAATTTTTTTATTTATATCATATACCATGGTGCTCAAAACAAAAAATAATACTTCAAAGATCTTTATTGCTTGAATATGGATTTTATTTTCATAAAACACCCGCGGCCTTGTTCGTGAGAACTCAGACAAGAAGTGGTCTGTACGGTATTTTGAAGTAATAAAAAATAGATTGAAATCAAATATTAGGTAATTTTCTAGAATAAAAAGTCAACAATATTTAACAACATTAATATTCAGGCTTCAGATTTTTATCTTAATAATTTGTTTATTCTGTTGTTTTAAAATTTCCTGCATATCTTACCTACATAAATAGGACTCCTGTAAAGATAATGCTTCAAAATTTTCTATGTTTATAATAATGCATTAATTACCTTCTTATAAGTCTAAAATAATTGTAAAAGTTTGTTGTTTACTAAACTACTATGTAGATAGTATTACTCATATAAGTAATTACTAACTAGCCACTTGTATACTTTGCTTCACCCGGGTTGCCGAGGGATACAATATAGTCACAATCACTTCTCTTCTGAATAGTTTAGCTTTCTGTAATTTTCATGATCTGAATTTCATGATTAGAAATTCCGAAGAACGTAGAAACTAAAATCTACTATATAAAAATAAGTCGGGTTTTCCTTCCTGACGCTATAACTCCAAAACGCACCAACCGTTTTCCACGGTTTTGCATTCGTTGGAAAGGTCTCGGGCTCCGTGAGGTTTATAGCAAAGAAAATTCAGGAAAAATTTCAACACAAAAGCGGGAAAAACGAAGCCATCTGGTGGCGAAACGGAGTTCGCCGGGTTTGCTAGTAACTTATAAATTATGATATTGGTTTAGATAAAGATGTGTTTTTACAGTGGCGCTGGAAAAACTACATTAATGATGGCCCTAGCACATAGGAGTCCAAGTGAGTTATGCATTTTATTTATAGCATTTATAACAGTACTCTTAACGCTATCGATAGTTTTCTTAATTATTTATCTGTATACAAATAAATTTAAATACTCCACGCATCTTATTCCTACAATAAAGGGATAGCTAAATAAATACATCAATCATAAAGTTGGCAAATTTATCCATAATTATTTTATGTGTAATTATTTGAAAATGTTCCTGAAATTTATTAGAAACTGCTAATTATTATATAATACCTATCTGGCATTCTTCATATTCAATAACATTTGGATTCAAAATTTTATTCTTAAAGTTAAAAGTTTCTGTTTTTATTTTCCTCTTTTGACGTACGTACATAAGTTGGTACTGTGGTGGACGGAGCCATTGCAATGAACGGGCGGCCGGTGGGAGACTTCATGCATCAGGAAAGCGGTTATATGCATCAAGATGAACTCTTCGTTGAAAACCTTACTGTTATGGAGCATCTAACAATTATGGTGAGATCTTGTGTCTTCTCTTATTAACGACGTCTTAAGAAAGGTTCTCAATTCGATTGATTTTTTTGCGCTTGTTACTCGATAAGTCGAGCCTTTCAACTGATTGAGCTGAATTCACGTCTAGACCTATTTAACTTTACTTTTTACCGTCGGTGACTTTTTTTATAGAAAAAATAAAAATTTCTTCTGTTATCATTGTTCTCATAAATATATTTGATATTTATATAAAGTTTACTCGTAGAAACAAGATATTGAAAGGTGTTGTTGTTTCATAGATAATTTCTTGGACAATGAATACTGTTATTATTTTGACTATGGTCTCACCGAATAATCTTATCGCTCATTCATTAATTAATACTTTATTTTGTTAGTTTTGTTACTGATTTAACAAAACATATGAAAAATGTATTTCTAATTTGGCGTAATTCGATCAACCATTAACTGTTACAATATTACCAATAATATTAAATTAAGAATAATTTGGTAAAAATAATGAATCAATGACCCAAATTAAAGTAGACGTTGTGCCTAATCGCCGATAAGCTTGTTACCTTATTAGGAAACTAAATCCAGGCGACGTAATACACTAGGTTCGCATAGAGATAGCAATTGCCAAATTTCTACCATTTACCAATTGATCACCGTGTTTCTTTAAGAAAAGAATTTGTGGGATAAAGAATAGACATGGACTTAACATTGTATTACTGAATTCAGAATATCATGTAATTTATCTCTTGCAACTCTACGGTTTTTCGTTGCATTGGCTAGAATGTAAGATTTCTATTCACTTTAAACAATTTTATACATATATTTTTAATACCTTTAGCAAATTTTAATCAATCTAAGAATCACGACAAAAATCTTTCATAGACTATTATTACAAATTGAAGTCAGGATTAGTTATTTAGGAAAAAAAATAGTATGAATATTATTTATCTCCTAAATGTTTATTACTATATAATAATAATAACGATATAATAAATTGATGATTTTTTTCATTTTAGATTGCGCCTTTGCTCAATCTATCGTGCAAAATAAACATTCTATTTATTGCCTGGCAGAGATTGCCTCTTATGAATAAGACCGCTTCTTGTACACTCGACAAGTTTTTTTGCCCTCATTTCGTTATGTTTTCTGTTTTCTGGGACTGTACAATAAATGTTATTAAAACGACGTGGATTTTAATAAATAAATAAAATAAATAAGATATATAATGGTAAGTCTTCAACAGGCGCGTCTACGCATGGACAGACGGACATCGTCATTGGCTAGAAAAAGAAGAGTGAACCAATTACTTCGACAGTTATCTTTGTATGGAACGCGGCACACTCGTATTGGAGGGCTGGATGGAAGGAAGACCCTCTCTGGAGGAGAGCGGAAGAGGCTCGCATTTGCTACAGAGGTAGGTTCATTAGTAATAGAAAGTACAAGCGGGGCAAGCAACAACAGGGGTTTTGAAACGTAAGAACTAAAATAACAAATTTTGTAACTTTTCATATTCATAATAATTTTACATGTATAAAAAAAAGCTTAGCAAAAGGGAACATTTGTGTTTTTGTGTACATGTTTGTAATTTTTTCACACAGTAAATAAATCCATTAAAGTCTTTAATTTCTAAATGACAAAATAATAAAATATGTATGTGTATATATATATATATATATATATATATCATGTGAACAAGTTTTTCTGTTCCTTTTATAAAATATATTTACGCTGGTAACAGCGAATTATGAATAATTTGTAAATTTTCCACAATAAATAAGCTATTGATAAGATTTTATATGCACAGGAAGTGCTTCAGATGTTTAGCTATTTTCTAAGAACAAGTCCTTAATGTTATACAAAATAAATGGGACAATATCCATTTATGCTCACGATTAAGCATCTAAATAATTATAATGTTTATTTTTTTCAATCCTTGGTGAGTTTTTATACACAATCTTAGCATAGATCGTATGATGGAAGCTAGAAAATATGCAATATTCATACACATTTATGCGTAATTCAATTAATTCGTGATTTTATTGCTTTAAATGGCGAAAATTTGTATGAATTTTAAAGGCTTCTTATTTTTATGAACATATAAAACGCATTTGTATTTGACTTAAAAGGTAAGACATAAATGAAATACAGTAAAATACCTAAATGCAAATTTAAACTGAGACGCAAAATCGTCAGGTTGTAATATTTTTTTCACAACTCAATATGGGAATCAATCGAAAAGGCGTCACCAGTAGAATACAAAATAAAAACACACAACAGTTATCGGTCTTTGAGCGTTACATATAATTTATAGGAATAGATTAACAGATATTTTGTTTTTATTACGCCACTAGATTTGTTATCTTTGTGATCATAATGCCTTTAGCACGAGCCAACTACCAATATATTTTGCTGCTTATACAATAGATCTCATCTTATTTAGTTTAATGTCCAGATTAACTTTATATTTCTGTATCAATATTAGAATATATTTACGGAGGAATTTAATCAAGGCGCTTCATATATCTTTATGTAAATATGCTAGCCCTTGACTGTCTTTGAAACATGGATCATAAATAAACGATCTCTTCCAAATGTACCTATGTAGCTTTTACCTACTGCTTTATGTTATAACTCATTGATCTCGTACACATCCAACGATTGGTGAATATTTGAATACCTAACTAATTCTTTAGATAAACGTTAAAATTAAACTGATGTGATTTTTTTTTTTTTTATTCAATGCTCGATCTGTGCTATCAAGCACAGTACTAAGCATTGAATTCAGCTAAATTGCTATTGAGTTGTAAATAATGCTCATAATATTGAAAATACTATGTATTTATGTATACGCTTTTTTGCTTTTGCACAGTCAATTTAACGCATTCATTCGCTATTTGATTCTTATTTCGTATACACTGTATAGAGTTTATGAGATATCATTAAGCCCGTTTTAATAAACAATATGATTATTAACAATGCGCCTCCTGACGATATTGTATACCAAAATCTTATACTTTCTAAACAGCTTCTGACAGATCCGGGACTACTTTTCTGCGATGAGCCGACCACTGGCCTGGACTCTTCATCAGCCCAAAAGTTAATGACCTTACTCCGCGCGAGCGCGGTGCAAGGCAAGACGGTCATATGCACGATACATCAGCCATCTTCAGAGCTAATGGCATTGTTTGATAAGTTGGTGTTGTTGGCTGAAGGAAGAGTAGCATACGCTGGAAACGCGTCCGGGGCGTTAGGGTTTTTTGAAAGGTCAGTGAGTTAATATTATAATAGGCGCCATTGTATTTAGATCTTTTAATAGAATTGCATTGAGAAATTATAAGAGAGTCTAAATATCCGGAAAATTACATTTCGTTCTTGTATATACGTATTTATGACTTAAATTGAATAAACTGTAAATATTAAAAAGACTGCTCTAACATTGTCGCACAAACTTTTCATAAACAATATTAAAATGAATAAACTTGAATAATTAGAATAACAGAAAGAAATCTACCAGCCACCGCACAAGCTTAGAATATTTTCCACAACAGGCCACTATGTAAAATAAAACGCGATGTAAGGCTTCAGGTCGAAGCCCGTCTCAGTATTAATTTGGTTTAATTCCTATACAGAAACATGGCTGGTGAAACTTATTTTTAATTTATGCATTCATAAAATTTATGTCATTTAAAACTGGCACCTAAATTTAATTATGTACCTATAAAAAACAAAAAAATTACGAACAAATTTGCGTATTTTTCCTCTATCGCATGTCTATAATTAAATCACGTATTTATTCCACTATCAATGCGGTTTTAGTTCAATAGGTCTTAGTAATTCGTCCTAACGATCTAGGCTAACTATTGACCCTAATAAGTCTTTCCGACCTGAATAGACCAACAGTTACTTTCAAGGGCTCTATATAACTTGTATAACCGCATAAGCTGAATTTTGTCGTATTAATGTCATATCAAGAATGAAAAGAACAGAAAAGAGATGCGAAGACGCAGTGATTAGACAACTTCAATGACGACTACAATCACGGTTTGGCTTCTGTATTGTTTTAGTAGTAACCAACATATGAATAAAGGAATCGTTTGTCGCTTTGAATTTCGAATACTATAGAAATTATGAAATAATTTTCTTCTATAAAAAAGGTTAACCACGTCCCTAGACGTAGGGATGATCACATCAATCAGTTAAACACCCACAAAGTTATCGAGAAACGAAGCCAGAAAAAAAAATCGAATAGTGAACCTCTTCCGTTTTGGAGACGTAAGTTAATGACTAACCATTCTTTTTATTTTAGCCTTGGTTACCAATGCCCAATCACGTACAACCCCACGGACTATTTTATTAAAGTGCTGGCCCTCACGCCCGGCTCCGAAGGCGCATCACGCCACGCGATCAAGAGCGTCTGCGACAGATTCGCTGTGAGTGATGCTGCTAAAGAACTAGACATGGAGATCCATTTGGAATTCCATCTAATTGACAACCAGGATGAGGTAATTGTTTTTTTTATTGCGAGAATTATGCATCAAGACATTAATATCTTTGATATTCGTTAGAACTGTCGAATTCATCGTATCTGATTATCACTACATACTATAAAACAAAGTCGTTTTCCGCCGTCTGTGTGATTTGATCTTTAAAATTACATAACACATTTTGATGGTTTTACTTAATAGATATAGGGATTCAAGAGAATGATTTAGGTACATGTACAATTACATAGAAAGGAAGGGAAAGGGGATTAATCTTGAGTATAAAGAAATCGCTTTTTCTAAACTGTTGCCTAGATAATTTAACCGTAATTTTTAATTGGGTTACAATTTAATGCCTATGGAACAGATCAGTTTATCGATGGTCTCTTAAATTATAAATTGACTCATTCGTTTATTTGAATGAATATATGGTTTTATAACAAACATTTATTAGAGAATTAAACGAAAGTTCTGTTTAAATTAATCATAAACGAAAACAGAAAACATAAACGAAAAAATACGATACGTAATATATAAATTTTGTATTTAGAATTCGGCATCTAAAATTTTGTATTATTTGTAAATAATCGCCATTGTCATTTTTAAAAATGAAGTTGTTAAAATTCTTCAGGAAGATATATGACGCAATTAGCCCGCTACGGAAATGTATAAACGGCTAACAAGCAAAAAATCTTCGACTGCACATTTACAAGTATTACAAAACTTTCCTGTATAAATTGGTTAGTTCCAGATCCCTAAGCGAGTTCGGTAAACCTTATATAGATAAAACAACAAACCCTTAAACTTGTCTTAAGATGAAATTACAAATTGTTATTCTGAAGAGGTATTCGTGATCAATAAATGATATGTTTTATTCCAGGAATCAAAACGGACGAAAGTCAGCAGTTTTAAAGCTCCATTTTTCCACACGAAGATTATATGGCTCGTCTATCGGTATTTATTGATGGTTTTGAGAGACCCGAATGTGCAGCTGTTGCGAATAGTTCAGAAATTGGTAAGTTTATATGCCTAGAATTAGTATAATTTCTATTGGTGTCCTTGGCTTATCCTATTACTATCCGTCTGTCTGTATTTCGGTCTGTCACCAGGCTGTATCTTAAACAGTTGTCTATATATACTACGAAAAAGTAGAAAATCTAGAAAGTTTTTTATAGATATCAATCCAATTATAAACATAAATAAGGGAGATTACATAATTTATTAGAAATATATACAAAACGTTGAATGCATTTCGGAACAGACTCGGAAATGTCAAGTTCCACTGAACAGGTTTACTGATTACAATTCAAGAGCCTTTTTTTCTAGTAAAGCATTTTATACCGGTTATGTGAAACAATTTTATCGTAGAATAAATAAATACTGATTAGTTAAGCTTCATGTCAGTAGAACTAGGCAAATATGTGTTCTCACATTCCGTAATGAACGAGACATTTGCATGAATATGAATTACTGAAATCACGCCCTGGGAGTATATTATGAAATAAATAACTCCTAATACTGAAAAGCTAAGGTTTTGATTTTAAATTGTTAAAGCAATTGCAATGTTGAGTACAAAGTGAAAGTATTTTATTTATTAAATCTATACTAATAATATAATAAAGCTGAAGCGTTTGTTTGTTTGAACGCTCTAGTCTCAGGAACTACTGGTCCGTTTTTTTAGTTTAGATAGCCCATCTACAGAGAAGAGCCGGCTTGAAACTCTGTAGTTATTTTATTCATATTTATTGTCATCATAAATACATATTTGCATGTTTGTTTTACTTTCAAAGTAAAGCTCAGAGTTTTTGATATAACTAATACTGCCACATTAATGTATATTTACATAAGTACACACGAGCGTAGAATCGAGGTTTTCTGTGTTCGATTCCCGGCTAGGAGCCTCAATAAATATCTCGGTTTGGCAGGACCCAGAAAGCTGATCACCTACTAAAGAAAATGCATTCGAGACACAGATGTCAATTCACTATACTGTTTCTGGACCCCAGTCCCCACAAGAGGACTCGGAACCTCACCTTACCTATATTAATTTATCTACTATGTTTCCAGTTTACGCATAAAAGATCTATATAATTATCTTGTTCCAGGCTATAGCCCTAACAGCCGGTCTATGTTTCATCGGCACCGCTCGCCTCACCCAGGCTGGTATCCAGGACGTCCAGGGAGCCCTGTTCATCATCATAGCCGAGAACACGTTCAGCCCCATGTACTCCATGCTTCACATATTCCCAGAGGAGTTCCCGTTGCTGTACAGAGAACTTAGAGCGGGATTATATAATACACCCGTCTATTATGTAGCGCGCATGATTGCATTGGTATATATAACTTATATATATTATATATACTAGTATATGTATCGCCTGCACTATTACTACTACAACTATCCTATCTTTTAAGTTGGATCAAACTGCATATGGTGTGCAAATTCGATTTAAATCGGTTGAGCAGTTTAGGAGTCCACGGCTGATGTTAATCATTTAAAAGCTGAATTAAGTAGTATTGCTCTGTATAAAAACACGATTTATTTATTTTCTGAGATATTTGATACGCTATAGACATTAAAATTATCCTTCAAGCATTATAGTTCTCTTCTAAAAAATACACCGTCGTCCCGGGGAAAGGAGGTACTACTCCAGATTTAAAAATGGGATCAAATGAAAAAAATTACCTATCAAATATAAATAGAATTATGTCAATCGGTTGAAAACCCAAGAAGATAGATTTGTTGAATTAAATTGAGAATCTGTTTGTTTTTTGCAATAATACTGTAATATAGCTAATAAAATAATAAACTATTACCATTTATTTTAAGTGGATGGAACGTCAATTATATATATGTAAGCAAATAATTAGATACGATTATGTATATTGATTAGAAACATTAAAATAATTCGTTATACCTCGAGACTCGAGCTGTTATCTGAATTAAGTGGGACGATAAAAAATATTTAAAAGTGTTTGTGAAACCACACATTTAAATTTAAATTTCGAATTCGGTATGTGCAACATTTAATTTTAAGTATTTTAAAACGTCGCTTTAAAATACTTAAAACAATAAGGTATATCTAGTTAATACTTAATGAAACTGGTTATGTAAATTGGATTACAATTTGGTTTCTGTAACGTCTATATTCTATATTTCTGTAACGGTGTAAGGTCTATAACCCTAAGTTTGTTACATGACTTACGGTCATATTCTGTACTCTAGGCATAATATTTTGTAAATAGTGTACATGTATATATAAATGTACGAACATCGCAGTGAAAGTATACTAGTCTATTTTTTATTTTATTATAGATTCATCAACAGGTGTTACAAATACTATTTTCTCTTTATATAAAAACTTTAAGTATTACAATAAATATATGTCTATTATATTATACACATTCAAATTTAAATTCAAATTTATAAAATCAAACAATTAACCTAACCTATAGCTAAGTACATCACGGTAGCAGGACGAATAGGTATCAAACAATTAAAGGTTTAAGACCGATATCTTTGCTAGGTTCCAGAATAACCTGTATTAAAGGCATAGAAATAAAGTAAAGTAGGTTGGTTGAGCGAATTGGTGATAAATAAATGCATGAACATCATACATAAACTTTAATATACCTTCACTTTTATCACACATTTTAAAAATATGTTTTGTGCTAATTCTTCCATTGTTATTTACAAAATAGAATATGTATTGTGGGAGTATTCACGTAATATATTTTAAACTCGAGGTGAGCACCCGCAAACGATCCAAAAAGCGGTACAAAAGAATGAATTTATAGCTTACGTGTTATTATACAAGCTACGTTATTGCTAACTATCATCAAAATCCATACATTACAATACAAATACATCCATACATCCATACAAACTTTCGTGTTATGACGAGAATGATTTAAATGCAGAAGTTTTTGCAAGTAACAAAAATGTTATATTTACTACAGATAAAATGCTAAAGTCTGTGTCTATCTTACTCTTACTAATATTAAAATTGCTAGAGTTTGTAAGGATGTGTGAGTGTTTATTACTAACTAAAAGTACAGAACCGATTGCAATGAAATTTGGTACGTAGACAGCTGGTCAACTGGAATAACATATCACTTTTTTTCCCGATATTCCTACGGGATACGGACTTACGCGGGTGAAACCGCGTGGCGCAGATAGTTACTCATAAAAGCTTTGCATTTACCAGTTTCCCGGCTTAGTAGTGGAGCCAACGCTGTTCACACTGGTGGTCTACTGGATAGCTGGTCTCCGCAGCACCTTCTATGCATTCGGCTTTACCGTGTTTCTCTCCATTTTGGTTCTGAACGTCGCTATTGCGTGTGGTAAGTGTATTTATACAATTAATTCTAAACTACATAGTTATGTCTAAAGGTATTTAAGTTAATTTTCGTCAACGTTTAATGATCTGAATCTGCTATATTATGAAGAGCAAAATGTTTGATTGTTTTGTTTGTAATATAAAGGTGCTTAAAGGTGCGTTAATTTGCTACAGGTGAAAGCAAATTAAATTAGAAGAAAGATAGTTTCTTTAAAACGTACTTATAAACAATTGTAAAAGTATGTTAGCACTTACTGTCTATGTTGTTATTTACTTCTTTGAGAAGAATAGGCTTCCTATTGTCTTATGTTTTGAATGCAACAATTATTACTTTACAGGTTCTTTATTCTCATGTGCATTCGGTTCGATGCCCGTCGCGATCGCATACCTAGTGCCTTTTGATTACTCTCTGATGATGACATCGGGACTCTTCATCAAATTAAGGTACTTTTTCACCTTCCCCTTCTTCCCCCACTTTTTCCTATGTTAGTATATATATATATAATAATAATAGTTTTCCTCTTAAACTACTCTATTTTAAAAACCCTATCAAATCTGTTGCGTAATTTTAAAATCTAAGCTAAAAGACACAGACGCGCGGAAAGCGACGTTGTTTTAATACAAATTATAAATACAAATAAAAAAAATATACTTTAATAAGTATAAGTTATAAATATAGTTTGTATTAAAATATTAAACAGCAGTATTATTGGTTGTTAGAACTTTCTTTGTGTTAAATATTTTGATATTGTACTACTTTCTAACACATAAAACGTATTTAATATTAAAACTCAATTAAAAGTTTAACTAATAATCAAGTTTATTATATATTTCCAGCTCAATACCAAAATATATATCGTGGATTCGACACCTCTCCTGGTTGATGTATTCCAATGAAGCTATGACTATCCTCCAATGGGACGGAGTTCAGAATATAAGTAAGTATATTTTTCGTCATTGTTCTGTTAAAACTATGTAAAAATCGTTATACTATTATAATTAATTTAAACCACAAAAGGTTTTCAATCCTGAGTATTTAGCAAGCAATTTATCATTATTAAAAAAATCACGAGACGGGATTCGAACCCGCGTCATGTTTCCAAAGCGTAGCAACGCCTAGCCTCTCGGCCAGCGGCTCAGCAACTTATTAATATGAATTTTCCCACTTTAATTAATCCTTACTTAAACTAATGCGCCTAAAATTGGAAGAATAATTAATCTCACATCTTAAGAGAACGTACAGAAGAACCTAACCTAAAATGAGTGAACTTTATTTAATTAAGACGAAAGGTCCCCTTCTCTACTTAAAAGCTTTTGTTATCATGACAATATTTCAATTTAATAGAACAACCTTGAGTATTTTTTGAAAAGGGACACGGAGTGGTTCTAGGAAGGTAAAAAAACTGGCGCCGAGGGAAACCCCAATAAAAACAGTCAGGTAGAAAATAACAGGTGTAAATTACACAACGGGTTTATACAACTCTCATTTGGAATATATTTTTACTTGGGATTCAATGAAATGAAGTTACGTAATAATCGTTTATCTTACCTCCTACTAATATTATAAATGCGAAAGTTTGGAAGGATGTGCGTGTGTTTGTTGCTCTTTCAGGCAAAAACTACTAAACCGATTGCAATGAAATTTAGTACGTAGACAGCTGAACAACTGGAATAACATACAGGCAACTTTTTATCCCGATATTCCTATGGGATACGGACTTACGCTTGTGAAACCGCGGGGCGCAGCTAGTTATATATAATCGTTCATTTTATTATTAGAAATAAATAACAAAGCTTTACAATAACATAACATCTATATGATACAACTATATTTAATACAATAATATCATAGTTAATAAGAAATTGATTTGTGATTTATATATAAAGTAATAAATTTCTATGTGGCGTTATCTAAGTTTTTTCTTCACTTCTTTAGCTTGCGCGGCAGAAGACAACGGGGCTCCATGTTTGAGCACAGGCGACGAAGTGCTCAGCATGTACGACTTTACAAGCAATGAGTTTTGGCCAGATATTGTCGCTCTGCTTATATTATATGTCGCTTTCCACCTGCTAGCCCTCGTAGCTCTAAGATATCGCACTAGGAGAAAATAAGGTATATCATTGTAGCCGTAAAATAATATTCATTGATAATTAATAGCGAATGGTTTCTATGCTCATTTGATTTTATTCAAATCTGATTAAATAGGAACCGATTATGCATGCATGCAACTCGAATTTAAAATGTTTTATTTTTTGCTTAGTTTATTCATAGTTTTGAGTCGGATATATTGAAAATTAAGTATTATGATTTATTTAGTTAAAGGATTCTGCTAATAGTCTATACATTACTCTTTTATTTTTCTTTTGCAATTCGTAAATCATTGCAAATGATATTAAAATTTTATTTTAAGCTTTGCCTAACGTATACCACCTAACGGATAACTCCTACTCGGTTTTTATTACTATAAATATGTACTAAAAATACTATCTTTCAAATAATAAGTGTCTTTACTTTGTTTATGATAACTATTTTAAGTAAAAGATGATAATATGTGTGTTAGTTTTTTAATATCAAATGATGTTACCTTTCGGTAGTTAATATATATTTTGTTTAAAATTTTGTCAACTATAATATTTGTGTTGAAATCGTATTTCTTTCTATATATTTATATTTTTACTACTATCTTGTTAC
The DNA here is from genome assembly GCF_012273895.1 of Zerene cesonia. Classification (NCBI taxonomy): domain Eukaryota; kingdom Metazoa; phylum Arthropoda; class Insecta; order Lepidoptera; family Pieridae; genus Zerene; species Zerene cesonia. The sequence goes on along the minus strand of NC_052121.1, from coordinate 8,641,880 downwards.
GTATTTAATTATATACAAGAAAAACAACGGAAATGTAATTGTAACTTATTTGATTTGATTCTGTACATACTTCAAAAATCATATAACTTACTAAAGTATGAATGTTTTTCTACTGATTTCAGAATAGATACCTAACTGTCATTAGGTATAAATTTTTACCGCAATAATTTCATATAGAAATGTCATTTTATTTTGCTGAATGATATTATTTTTATTTTTTAAAATTGCTTACTTCTTACCTTCATTAAAATAAGGTTATTAACCCATTTTGCCTCTTTTCTTGCCAGTATTTTATGTGTATTTGCTGTTACGATAGTACCTAAATACAGAGAATATTACAAATAGATGTAAGTTATTGATTGTTAATCTTTATTGTACAATACTAGTTTTGCCTTGCTTAATATATACAGTGCCAAATGGATTATTGTTTTTAATTTTTTATGGGAAATTTTATAAGAATAAAGAGATGGTCTGCGAAGGTTGATGAAACAGGTATGGACCTCCAGATCCCCCAATTACCGAACGAAATAGAAGCATTCACATGCTACTATACTATACTATTATTACACCAATCTTCTAGGGATGGTTTGCTTTTTTTAAACGCCCTTATCAACTACTAGGCCGATTTCTAAAATTCTTTCGTTTATGGATATTATGAACTTACGACGGACCGCTAGTATCATGTGTGCCAAGGAAGTTCAGTTATTTACCTCCTAAATGTTGCAATAAATGAATTAAACTAAGAAGCTAGAGTGGCTAAACGGTTCACCAGATAATACTTTACCCAATAATGGAAAATCGACAAAGAGTCTTATTAGGATCGTTCCTTTATAGGATCATAAAGTTGGATCCTGACTTGGGTGGGTGAACGAAACTGTGGCAGCGTATAAAATTAGAGACACTGCGACTAAACTCATCATTCCTAACACCACTCTGCCAGTTTTGTATAAAGTTTCAAGTACTTAATAAAGTGGTGCCATTAAGTCTGCCCTCAATAGTAAAAAAGACGTATGATATGACAAAAGTTGAAAATGTTTTAATTAATGAAACGGTAAACTGTTACCGTCTTCATGTAAATTAAAATACTTACATTTAAAAAGTTTACAATAAATCCCATTATATTATACAGGCTTTAATTTAGTTTCATTAATAATACAGATTTATATTTTTTTATATAAATAATGAAAAACACTTTCATCTAAACATAAAAAATATGTTAAGTACCTAATTAATTAAATAGACGTACCTAAATAGCTAGATGCGGTATTTCCTGCGTTTCTCAGCCTTTGCGTGGCTTAAAATTTTATAAACAATACGCAACTTTATTACCAAGACACCAGAATTATATGAGTGGCCATGAAGTTCATAACTTAATTGTTTTCAATAAATTTCAATAGCTATATTATATTAGTTATATCTATAAAAATTAATTGAAATGAGTAAAATATGTCCTATTTATGAAATATATATATATATATATATATATATATATATATATATATATATATATATATATATATATATATATGTATGAGTTATAAATCGTTCGAATTATAAACGAATGAATAATAAATCGTTCCCAAAACAAACAATACATATTATAGTAAAATAAAATGTTAAACATCTATTTGTGCGCCATCTATCTTTATTGATTTGAAATAAGTTAAGCATTATAGAGTTTTGCTTGGGTCGGATAAGTTGCAGCCACCTATCCACTCTACTAAGTTCGACCTTCACGCGCTAGATGGCAGTGGGTTAGTAACGTTTTTTTTCCTTACCTGGATAAACGGCTTGCCGCTTGCCTTAGCTCGGCGCAAGCGTAGTTCAAATTCATCGGCCATATTCGTCGTGTCAGACGGAGTGCAGTGCACGGCTGTGACATGTTTTATCGTAAACTGCAGAAAAGTTATGACAACAAGTATTAAATGGTGCTAGTTTTTAAAACGGGACAACAAAATATGCGATCTGATGGAGTCCCGAATGGACAATCGTGTCGCTTGTTGAAAAATAAACGTGCAACGAACTGTGCATTTGTGTGTTTATGATAACAGCATTAACAGTAATCCTCGGTCGTATATTGTTTTTTATCCCATGCGTTATAACTGGTGTAAAGGTTGTGTGGTGTTATGCAAGTTACCATAACCGTGACCTTCGTTTCGTGACTGTGTTTAAGGTGCTTTTTGAGGTTAAGATGCAGCTTGGATTATAAACGACAGCGCCGAGCCATCAGGTTAGTTATTTTATCTGTTTTCTGATAATAATAATACGTATTATCTCGTGGCCCACATTCATGTTGTTTGTCTCATCGGTCATTTCTATCGAAATACATTTGCGTGACCGGTAATTTGCCGTAACGATGTCGTGATAAACGCGCGCACAAATTTTTGTTTGTTATAATAAGTATAAACATTGTATTAAAAGTAATAGAGAAACTTTAAGAAAGAACATATTGAATTTTGTGTGAGTCGAAATACGTTAAAATTCAACAAGTTATTGTGCATGGCGCGCGCAGTAATGCCGGGCCATACGGCGGGAACGGGAATGCAACCTTCATGATTGGTAAAAAGGAGCTAAACCAAAAACAATGTAAACGACGGCACGACCTTACTTAACCAAACAGATTTTTTTTGTTTTTAAATCTCGTAGTTGCTACCGGCATGTCGAGTATTTGAAGAAAATTGAAGACACGGAATTTAAACTTACATCGTTTGAAAACATGCATACGAAAGAGTGAAATATTTTTAAATTTACGAGGTTTAAAATATTTCAACGACAATCATAGAATATGCGTAAAGTTGAGTGAAACAATAACAAATGGAGTGATTCCCGCCATTTTAGGTTTACGTAAGTAATAAATACCACAATTAATTATACGTATATTATGTAGACGGCAAAAATTTTTTGGGATTTCATTAATACCATTGATCGCTTTTTATTGCGATGGGTAGCTTACCAATGAAATGAAATCTGAGTAATTGTACGTAATTTAAGAGCGAAGGAAAACGCATGCATTTAAATAACATGAGGTAATAGGAATGTATGGTATTATTGTACGAAATTGCTGCATGCACAATATAATAACTGATTACGTCATACATCCTGTTAAACGCTAAAGCTGCATCTTCTATAAATAAACAAGGGCTAGCATACATACGATATACGACACCTACCTGGTTATTATTGATGTATGAAAGTCGCAAATATTAACAAACGGTCTTCTTATTCTATGTGTTCATAGTCTAATGACCACTAAATTCTATGTACGATGTATATTTACTTCGTCAACATTTTAAAACGGATCTATAATATAACAATTGCTTTTTTTTCAATGATCGTTACGTAAAGAAATAGTTTCAAATTGCATTACTTCTCAGTAATAATTTTGCCGTCTTATTTGTATGTTATGTATTTTTGAGAAGAATAAATTTTTCTAAGTATTTATATTTTCTAA
>NC_052121.1:8628756-8637429 GCF_012273895.1 Zerene cesonia | reverse complement strand
TTCACGCGCTAGATGGCAGTGGGTTAGTAACGTTTTTTTTCCTTACCTGGATAAACGGCTTGCCGCTTGCCTTAGCTCGGCGCAAGCGTAGTTCAAATTCATCGGCCATATTCGTCGTGTCAGACGGAGTGCAGTGCACGGCTGTGACATGTTTTATCGTAAACTGCAGAAAAGTTATGACAAGTATTAAATGGTGCTAGTTTTTAAAACGGGACAACAAAATATGCGATCTGATGGAGTCCCGAATGGACAATCGTGTCGCTTGTTGAAAAATAAACGTGCAACGAACTGTGCATTTGTGTGTTTATGATAACAGCATTAACAGTAATCCTCGGTCGTATATTGTTTTTTATCCCATGCGTTATAACTGGTGTAAAGGTTGTGTGGTGTTATGCAAGTTACCATAACCGTGACCTTCGTTTCGTGACTGTGTTTAAGGTGCTTTTTGAGGTTAAGATGCAGCTTGGATTATAAACGACAGCGCCGAGCCATCAGGTTAGTTATTTTATCTGTTTTCTGATAATAATAATACGTATTATCTCGTGGCCCACATTCATGTTGTTTGTCTCATCGGTCATTTCTATCGAAATACATTTGCGTGACCGGTAATTTGCCGTAACGATGTCGTGATAAACGCGCGCACAAATTTTTGTTTGTTATAATAAGTATAAACATTGTATTAAAAGTAATAGAGAAACTTTAAGAAAGAACATATTGAATTTTGTGTGAGTCGAAATACGTTAAAATTCAACAAGTTATTGTGCATGGCGCGCGCAGTAATGCCGGGCCATACGGCGGGAACGGGAATGCAACCTTCATGATTGGTAAAAAGGAGCTAAACCAAAAACAATGTAAACGACGGCACGACCTTACTTAACCAAACAGATTTTTTTGTTTTTAAATCTCGTAGTTGCTACCGGCATGTCGAGTATTTGAAGGAAATTGACGACACGGAATTTAAACTTACATCGTTTGAAAAAATGCATACAAAAGAGTGAAATATTTTAAAATTTACGAGGTTTAAAATATTTCAACGACAATCATAGAATATGCGTAAAGTTGAGTGAAACAATAACAAATGGAGTGATTCCCGCAATTTTAGATTTACATAAGTAATAAATACCACAATTAATTATACGTATATTATGTAGACGGTAAAAATTTTTTGGGATTTCATTAATACCATTGATCGCTTTCTATTGCGATAGGTAGCTTACCAATGAAATGAAATCTCAGTAATTGTACGTAATTTAAGAGCGAAGGAAAACGCATGCATTTAAATAACATGAGGTAATAGGAATGTATGGTATTATTGTACGAAATTGCCGCATGCACAATATAATAACTGATTACGTCATACATCCTGTTAAACGCTAAAGCTGCATCTTCTATAAATAAACAAGGGCTAGCATACATACGATATACGACACCTACCTGGTTATTATTGATGTATGAAAGTCGCAAATATTAACAAACGGTCTTCTTATTCTATGTGTCCATAGTCTAATGACCACTAAATTCTATGTACGATGTATATTTACTTCGTCAACATTTTAAAACGGATCTATAATATAACAATTGCTTTTTTTTCAATGATCGTTACGTAAAGAAATAGTTTCAAATTGCATTACTTCTCAGTAATAATTTTGCCGTCTTATTTGTATGTTATGTATTTTTGAGAAGAATAAATTTTTCTAAGTATTTATATTTTCTAAATACTTATTATATATGTATATTTACGCAATTTTGCAATGAGACAGCAATCTCGAAATAATTCTCTTATTTGGAGACAGACATATAATAGCACTATAAGCATGCTAATTAGTGAACCTAGTTTTATCGAGTTATTCTCGAAAAAGAACCGCTGAAATACCTTAACCACCTTTAAAATAAATTACGTAGGAAATCCTTAAACGTAAAATTATATTAAAATTCCATTTTTAGAAGTTCCTCTAAATTTAAGCTATTTAAATATTCGTTATCCTTAAATTTTAAATCTTTAATATTTAAGTACCAGTTTTAGAAATACCCACCTAGATTTGTATCTCAGATAAATGTTACAACATACTTAAATATATTTGCATCCTCAACTACGAGCTTTGTTAAGTTAGTCCGGATGAATATTTCTAGGCTGTTTTTAATGGGAGATAAGACTCGGTCAAAGCTAGTTGTGTATAAAACTATAAATGCTAAAGAGTATACCGCTTATTATTTAAGAGGATACATTAAAAACGCAAAAGGACTAAAAATAGAATAAAAATCGGCCACGTTTATGTGTAATTTGATTAGTATTCAGACAAAGAAAAACACGCACACACACATTCATCTAACGTTTGTTTTAAATAATGTTTATTTTGAACTGTTCCATGTAATTAGATTTTACGTACATATTCGTTAATACTGTTAGTCGTGGAATGGTTTACTTTTAATTTGGTATACCTACCAAACATATAATATATTACGACGATATTATCATTATGTAAGCTAATAAAAGTATTTTGCAAGTAGGTTAAAAGTGATCAATAGTAATAAATTATTATTTGCGTCACTTTGTTTTGCGAAAAGTGTATTCTAGATCTAGATGAATGAATAATTAATTAATTATTTACTTGAAATAAGAATTGCTCTACGATAAGCTGTAACATATGTTATCTGGCACCTTTTATCTTATTTAATGTTCGTTAATATTTATCATTATCGCATTTAAACATCTACACTAATTACATACTAATGTAATATAATTATAAAATTTTATGCATATGTAGTCTAATGTCCTCAATTTGAATAGTTTTACTGCATCCAATTATGAAAAATAAATGATTATTACTTCTCTTACATATAAACTCATATTACCTGCAATAATTGAGTTTCGTAAAATTAAAAAAAAAATCAATTACCAGATGCAATATATATGCTGATACGGGTTCGTTTGTTCTACGAGGAAACAAACAGAATAATAACATTACAGCCTCATTAAAAATCCAGCACAGAATTGGCAATAAGCCGGTTTGCTAGAAAGCTGCAATGGCGAACCTATCAGATTTTGTGTTCTGAAAGCCGTGGTTTTCACTGGCGTTATCAATTTAAAAGCCACTCAAGATTGCCAGCTGGATGCATTAATGCTGACTCGAATAATGGATGCAGCCAATCTGAATTTAGCTGCCTAAGTTGACTCGCTTTATATGTTATTCCTCGTAGTTTCGCACCTAGCATGTTTTTTACCTGATTTAGGCAAGCTGGTGGAGGTAAAAATTATTAAACTTGAAATTAAGTAAAAAGTACACTATGTAAATTCTAAAATGAAGACTTTCCTGTGATTCGTGTTTACGACACGGCTTGACAGAAAAAAAGCTTTTATTCCTTGAATATCGTGTTAAACGATACTCACTTTAAATAACTATTGTAATAATTAGTATCTGATTCTTAAATGATAGAGTAACGGCGACTGACACTCAAATGATATCTATATTATTCTATCTATGGTATTGCGCTTAGCAATAAATAATTGATTCGTATATAATAAATAATTGGTAAGTATATAAATGTCTCAATCATACATGTCACGACAGATCGCAAGCGCAAGTTTTCTCTTTAATGGGCAAGATCTAGATAATGATTGAACTATCTAGACCGACTAGGATTAATCACGATGTCGTGTCCGTCGTGATTGACTAATACAAAGAGTATGGGGTGACCCACTGGAAAAAAGTGGACCACTTTAAAAGCTACTTCCTTACGTATACAATGTATGTTGCAAAAGATACATTTAATTTCTTGTCTTTTAATGTCTCATGTCCCTTCGTAATATATTGACAATGACTAATATATTTGTTCAGATAAAATACACAAAACTTGATGTTTAGACGGATTTGGATAATTGAACTATAGTCAGAACCTGTTTGGAAACGTGCCATGAAATAAAACAACGATCTTCGAACGGACTTATAAATCTTAACACGACAACATTGTCAAATATCAGATTGTTAAACCCGTAAAAATGTAGAGAAACTTTAAACTGTATTACTATTAGATCAGCATTCAGTCAGCTAAAATGGCATTAAAAACTCTAAAAGCACTTAAATTCTGCCATATTTATGTGAAATGTAGTCATCATTAAAATGTTTTACAGCTAGCGAATGAGGTTACGTTGCCTAAATAAGTTGATGCTGTCGAGTGTCGCGACAAGTAAGGATGCGGTTCATTAAGCAACCGCCTAGATTTCCGCCTTAACCAGTCAGACTGGGCTAAGCTAATTCACTGCAAATAAATCTTGTCCAAGTTCCAATTTAATTATGGCTAAATAAACATCGTTTTGTGGAGGCAAAAGTCAATTAGAACCCTGTTTTGAATTGTATCTGCATTCTGCATGTATACGAATTAATTGTCTTGCACAAGCAGGCTGATGTCAAATTCTTGAAGGAAATCATATACTAGGTGAATATTGTAACAAATAGAAAGATTATACTCCTATTACAAATATACTGTCATGTGCGCACATATTTCCAACACAATGACGTAAAAATTTTAGCAAGCATTCGGTAATACAATGGAATCAGCCGAGCGAAGCGAAATATTATTAATATGAATAAACTAATAATAAGAATGCGCGTGTTAGTAACGCTTAGGTCATACGGATCCGCCGAAACCCGGTTGGATGTAATACGAGAACGATGAACGCCGTAATTAGCGAGTTACATTCCAAGAAGGTGAAAGGAAAGTTTCGCGTGATCCTCTTTTTCTCTGAACCACCTTTGGTTATATATATATAATGTAGATAATTTTCGCTTACGGCACTCCGCGATCCATTTCTTGTTCCAAACCAATTACTTTGGTATTGTCAATTAAGTGAAAGCACGTAATTATTCGACGGTAATGATGGGGATCATTGGCTCAAACTATATAGATAACGCAATAAAACTCGTAGGAAAAAGTCGTGAGAACAAACGGGAGTGTTGAAGTATTTACTACCAGATTTGGCGTGACGCGTAGAAATGTGGAACTGGTTTGATGCTCGTTAAGACGCGCCGTAAAGTCTCATGTATCTGAACAAAAAGCGGGAACGGGCGGACTCGTTTTGGACAATACCCAGCCGTGGCACTTGAATGCCGATGCGTTTACCATCTCGTGCCGCTTCGCTGGAGAAATATGTGGAATGTAGGAGACTGGAACTTATTCGCGTTCAATAGCTACCTGAGATACCGAGTTAAATTGTTTTAATGAGCACGTTCTTACACGTTACGTTTACCAACCTTTAAATCACGAAGTAAGCGAAGGTTGTACTCAACGTTTTGGTTAATAGAATTTTCGGTTTAAAATAACGCAATCACATGCTTAAGTGCTTATGTGGGAATTGCCTCGGTCACCGACCCTTAATTACCTTACTGTGAACCGCTGCAGTGCAATGCACCAGTAAAATTTAGCATAACAAGCCTTTATTAGACCCTGCTGCCGGCGCCAACTTCCTTAGTAAAGATCACTTAAAGCAGTCTGGACAAAAATTTGATACCATGTCTGTATGGTTCAAGAAATACTTCAGTATGTGGAATATAGAACAGTATTTAATACCATGACGCTGAGAATCCTAAAAGAAAATATAATAGAGTAGGCTTAATTTATATGTTAGGATATTTAATGTACCAAATCGATCCATTTCCTCCATAGTATAAAAAATATTTCAAATCACAATACACGATCATTTATAACAAAGTTTCTGTGTATATGAGCCAAATGTAACCTATACCAGATAAGCAACGAAAAGAAGCCGGCCAACGCCTATCGTGTGTCCAGTTTTGCATGTCCCCAATTGCAGCTGAAACCTTGTGGTGTGTTTTTGTAACATTAATCCAGTAAATTGATAGCGTCGATCAAATCGATTTACACCGATGAATCACGGCGTATTCCATGAAAAGCCCACACGGTTGTGTAATTTCATTTTTTGCTAACGTTCAATTTATTTTTTACTCCCGATTTGATGTTTTGTAGGAGACGTAAATTGTTATTCCTCCACTACTGTGGACCGGTTTCGAGAGCTACTTTAATGGTGTTAGCTACTGTTTGTAGATACTGTAGCTCGGCTCCGCTGTATATTGTGGATGTCGATATCGGTGTTTTGCAATATCCATCTACCCAAGATGTTGGACAAGATGTTCGATAAGGATTGCCAGCGCGACAAGTTCCTATAAAAGGTTTTAGTCAACGTTTTCCCGCTGTTTGGCCTTCCACACGAGCCTCCGAATGAGCTAGTGTCAACGAGACAATTTATAATATTTACCAGTAATTACTCACGACGCTCCAGGATTTATGAGCAATTACGGGACGCGTTCGAAGTGTGGAAGCTATTTGACTTAAAGGTGACGTGTAGCTTGTTACTTCTTCATGTTTGGCGTTAATTGAAAGATTATTTACAAGACTTCAATTTATCTGACGCTCAAGATAGAGAAAAATCATTTAATAACCTAATGTAAATTAATTGGGCGTGTGTCGAAATATACACTTAATGAAAATGATAATTTAAAACGAATCTTTCACAGTTGGTTTACCGTCCTCCATTTTTAGATGTTTACTTTAGTTAATATTACGGTCTTAATTTAAAATTCAATTTCGATAAACCCTAGTGGCTAATTATACGATAACAAAGCCAGCTAGATACAAAATAATAAAATGTTAAATGTTTTAAAGTAGACGTTGCCATAAAATTACGATTAAGTAATAAGTATTCAATCGAATAGCCATTTCCATGCAGCTAAAGGCTAGTCATCCTTCGATCTCGGTCAAAGCAATCCTGATTTGATCCAATGCAGCATCCAACATACACGCGCGTGATCATGAATATTGTAAATAGAAATAATTAAGGCCGGCTCGATATTGATGATCGATTAATATTCATAAGGAGTCTGGGGTCAGAAAAGTCAGATGTGTATCTTTCTATTGGCGCCCAGTTAGGGTCAAGAATTGGTCGAGATTTATGATAAAGTGGAGCGGTTGATGCATTTCATGACGTCACTGGGTGGTGCGCAAATTCTTTTTTACTAAATATTTAATTATGAATACTAAAGTGCTTGTGAATGCACAGTTTGGCACAGAAATTTGTATACATTTTCTGCCATTCTATGGTGAGAATATAATGTGAAGCAAAAGTCAGTGAAAAAAACGGCACCTTTTATTCCAAATGGCCATTGAACAAACCTTGTTTTTATTAATACAAAATATTGCATTATCTCTACATACAGTCTGAACTGAATTACAGCTCAAAGAGCGTCAGTAGTCTGTGGGGGTCCCCACCAGATTTACACTTATGTGTGTAAGTTTGGTATTATTTACCTCATAAAGAAAAGTAAAATAATAGTAAAATTTTAAATAAAACCATAGGATAACGAACTATGACAGTATATATTTAATCTTTGTCTCTAGACTTCGCGGCTTTGTAAAATTAGCAAGGTATATATATCATAGTATGTTTGTTTTATTACACTATTCTATATTAATAAAGGTATGAGTCAGCCAAAAAAAAACTACTTCCAATACTTAATATGGTAGTATCCTTTATTTCCTCAGCAAGCGAGTTATTTATCCCGCATTGTAAAGTATGAGTGAAATTCAATTAGCATGCAATTAAATTGATTGATGAGTCGTTTGAGGGTTACGCGTATCTGTGTGTGCATGCATTATATAGGTCACCGGTGATTGGTCATTGAGCGTCCTTGATATGATAAAGCAAATGCAATATGACCTCTCGTCGATACTTCTGAGAAACTCGAATGATAAATCTGTAATTTAGTAGATGAATTTAGCTCTATTGAAGCATCTTCGAACTTGTGTTTGGCTAAGCTGCAACGAGTTGGTATTTTTAGTACGAATGTATTTATACTTGGTTTTGATGTAGGTTTTTAATTCAGCTTCAGAGATTGAAAGTTAAATTATAAGGAAATGTTTACTAGTATTATAAATGTGTTTGTTTGTGTCACAATGGCGCTATATGATTTTTGTTGACATTGGCTATGAGCTAATTTCCCATTTCCTTTGACTACGGGGGCGAAGCCTCGAACGAAAAACACTATGTAACCTATCTTTTACCTTTTGTTGACGTGACAACGTCTTAATTAGGTTGCGGCTCGGAGACACTCATGAAAAAGTGTAACGCCCGGTAACGTTACGATGAGTCACCGAACTATGATCGGTCCGCCGCGCGCGCAGCACTAGAGAATTGAATCGGCGCGTGCTTGTGTCTCTGTCTCTGTCTTTTTAGTAAACAAAATATATTTTCTATAGTTAAAATTTGTGCAATTCTTATTTTCATTCAATTCCTTGTTCCTATTGTGCAATTTAATAATATTCATATCAATAAATATTCTACCGAGAAAAAGACGTTGTCACGTAAAATCTTCGCCCGTAAAACCGACTTTACAGGCAACCATTTTTATATTTATACAACTCTTTTCTGAGTGTATATAGTTGTATTGTTATTTCATTTTCAGCCGGTTGGCGATAAAGTTTTACCGGAACACGTGCAAGCTAATATTCTGACAATACTTGGTTCCACGAACGTTGTGTCGTTAGCACAAAGCTGATAGTTCCGCCCGTGAGATATCGCGGTTTCTCAATAACAATATGGTTATGGGTTTAAGAGATAGCACACGAATTTCGTATTGCGGTTTTTGTTTACCGCATTTGTAT
>NC_052121.1:8605830-8627756 GCF_012273895.1 Zerene cesonia | reverse complement strand
ATTTTGCTATATAATTCGATTTTACTAAGGAGATGAAGAAACCAATAATAGTACCAATTTTCAACAAACTGAAGATCTGTACTATCAATTGGTAGTATGTTTTTTTTCGGAGTTATGGTATGAAGATTAGATCGTGAAATATTATTGGGGTAAATGTCAAATTAATACATTGTTCGTGTTGTCAAAAACATGTGATGCTTATGAAGTTGTTTATAATAAATATAATAAGGTTATTCAAGGTGGGTGTGATTAAACAGAATGTTATTTCCATCCGCTAATTATCACGTGTAACATTATCCATTACTATAAAAGTTTATATAGCCCAAAGGTACGGTAGGTAAGGTACACAGTTGAGTATGGCCTATGTACATGTTACTCAAGCAAAATTTCAACAAGGGAAACAAATATCTAGTATACGAAAATATTCACAAAAACACCGTCTCTCGTACATACAATGTGTTTGTGCTCGCCAATATGAATGTCAAGTTAGACATCACTCATTCGGCGATTCCCATCTTAATGAGACCAAACAACAAACTGGGTCATACAAAACTCATCGAGCTGTAACAATTCTCATGTTACGTCGAGTAATGTTGATTCGATTCAGTCAATAGCGATTTGTTTCAAATGGCTCGCTTTCTTGATCGTCAGATGACACGACTGTTATCTCTCGGCTCAGGTTACCTACGACTGCGGTTAGATAGGGCATGCGCGGTGCGTCACACGGCCGATGGATGAGTCTATTCGTTACCTTTGGACATAATATAATCATTATCATACTGCTTTATGCGTTTTTATCAGTCTGGAACTTGCAGAGAATGTTGTCGAATATAGAAAACGACCTAACCAGCTTAGATTAATGCATTTAGTATTTTTTTGTAACTTCACATGGTTGTTATTTTAGTTGTGACTGATTGAAATACCATATTGTTCCTCTTTATGAAGGTTATGTGTTATATGGGAGTTAAGCAAGGATTTCTCTACGAAATATAGAAACTGTGCGTGTATGTCGTATTAAATATTATGCAGGATAATAATTTATTTAATAGATTAACTTTAATAAACGGCATTGTCTCACAATTAGCAGCTACTGCTATCAGTAGCTGCTCTCAATCAACTGTATGACTTAAATTAATGAAACACTTGATTGAAATTACATCTTCCTTCGTTACACGTTCTAATCTATCAGTAAGAAAGTTTCGCTTTTATCTCATAAACACATAAACTTAAATTATTAAAAATGTTTAACACATACAATTTTACAAGTATGGGCGCTTACAAGCGATCATGTCAGTTTATAAAATGGTGGGTTTCGACTGACTCTTTAGATAAATTCGAAACAGAACAAAATCTGGTTTGCGTTACATACTGTAACGTAGTTGTTTATGCGTTGTGTCCTGTTTACTTTTTGTTCCACTATGTTTCCATGAAATTCTATTTAAGGTTTTAAGAGTAATGTAATATTGTATAAAACACTCCATATAATTATTTATTAAACTGTAAGCGTAATTTTTAATATTGTTTTGTGTGTTTATGTGCGTTAATTCATTCATTGTTATCTTATATATAATAAATAGATAAATAATATTTCTAAGTGCTAGATAAAAACAAGCAATGAAACTAGCAACTTGAAACCAGGAAGATTCAAATAACTTTTTACCCGCAATGTGTTTAGATACATTCTTGTGATTATCGTTAACTTGTATATACACGTTTCAGTCATTCAATTCATGCTTATCTCGGAAAAGTATTCTTATCTAAAATAAATAGAATTGATTCGTAAAAAGTTTCGAATTATTGTCATTAGATTATTTTCTCTTAGTTGCTGGTTTGGAAATAGGTAACTCCACAAGAATTTAAACGCAATTTCATAATTAACCTTTCGTCTGGCCCGTCGGACTCGGAAACATTGTTATAGAAACAAAATAATTTTAAATTTGGGTTACGGCTTCAGTGAAGTTCAGTCAGTCAAGTTTTAATTAAGTGTCATGATTGTAAATTGTAATATAATGAAATGTGCTAATAACCCGGTGGTTTTCAGCCTCGTTAATTTTTAATTGGTTTCAAATATCATTAGAGTTGCGCAGGTATTGAGCAAGTGCTTTATGATGACTGTATTATTCGGTTGTGGTTTAAAAAGCTTTTGAAATGTAATTTGGCAATTGCGTTCATTTGTTATTTATACTATTACTACATGTACACATCTTGTTGTCTTCTCTTAGAGTTTTCAAGGATTTAAGATCAAAGCTACAACTTTTAAACGTCATTTAAATTTATTGAAATGTCATCACATTTGCAGGTTCATTAAACGGTTAGGTTATAAAAGTACCGATATTCATGGGTTTTAAACATCGCTATGTTAAAGCTATAAATGTTGAAATTATCGTCACAATTAAAAATTTAATTAACATTTCTTTTTTCATGTTGATACTAATAAATACCAATATAAATAACGTAAGTATATAAAGTAGTAGTAGTGGTAGTAGCTACATGAGCTACTTCAATTAGAATGTAATGTTGTTTTCATTTTAATGCTAAAACGGTCCACAAAAATCAATTACGGCGCTAAACAGTTGGATATTGACTAATTTTTTTTTTTGTTTTTACGTCGCATAAACGTTTATATAAATTTCTACTGATAGCAATCGTAGCATAAATCAATTACTTTTTTCTCATATCTGTCACATTAATTCGATTGCCGGTGCGTAAAAATCCAGGCTAATTGGCTTATTATCCCAAACGTGGTGCCATACTGCGCTCGCAGTAAGAAAATTGCATTCGCGAATCGAAAAAAAAACAATATTTCATAAAGTGAAAGTGTTTAACCGTCGAATGATTTACGATGCACAGCATTCATGGTTATATCTGACTTTCATTTTCATGCCCATAGTGCAGTATGCGCCCACGCCATGACCGCAACATCACAACAGATTACTTGAGATAAGCTGATAGCTCGGAGTGACCGCAATGTATCAAGGTGACTTCCAATACTAGAGGAATGTCGCCGTGTCCCGTAGAAAGTTGTTAAAGTTGAAACAGCAACTATTTGTTGATCTCAGCACCTACCTATAGGTATGGTACATTTTGAAATTGTGTTTTAATTTGTCGTGCCGATTCGGCTCAGGACAAACTGTTATACTTTTACTAGCTGCACCCGGCAAACGATGTTCTGCCTCGCTTTTATCTTTAGGGGTATGAAAAATAGATGTTGGCCGATTCTCATGGATACCGGATAAGCACAAAAAATTTCATCAAAATAGGTCAAACCGTTTCGGAGGAGTATGGCAACGAAAACTGTGACACGAGAATTTTATATAGTAGATGAAATAATCGGCGAAGGAGCTGGTGGGTCGCCTGATGGCGGATGGACTACTATCAATGTCAATGAGACCTTACGTCTCTGCAAAAGGTTTGCCGACTTTAAAAGGTGTGGGATAAGAATAGAATTGATGAGCGATATAAAGGAAAGGACAAAAATTACATATACATATCATATGTAATTTTTGCTATTGAATGGCAACCGCCACAATATTACTGACTTGTTTCATCATTATTATGATTTTCAGTATCAAAAGTATAAATAAGCACATAAGGAACAAAAATTGGCAACTGACTTGTTCCTATGTACATGTTAACCGTTTTCTTTTTTCATTGATATTTACATACTCACAAGTGAGTACTCATTGTTTGACATTTTTATTTAAAACGTCTTCCCAATTCCTCGTAGGGAAATCTTTTAATTCGTTTTCGCCTACCACATTATATCTATTCAAGTCAATATACGATTAAAAGTGTTGTCTTATTTAAATAAAATACAAATGTATGAAAATACGGATAGTACTTTTTATTTCTGCACTCGCATAGTCTGATGGAGCGGAAATCCGGTATGCCTGCAGAGATAAGTGTATGTATTTTCCCCTGTTATATGTAGGTACCTACCTACTAGGTTATAGGTATGGTTAGGTTTTTCGTTTGAAACGATGTTGGATAAAGGCTTTTAAAATGAACAATTAGGAATTATTTGTACCGATTAGATTAAGTTATTATTACTTTTAGGCCGTGGGATAGGATTACGATGACGAAAATAATACTCGGTAAAGGTTGGTTGTACGAAGCTGCTGTGGTTGGATCGATATCAAGGTTTCGTGGTTGCGTGGTTTTGGATATCGATTTTGGGACCTACTCACTACCAGATCGGGCAGGCAAGTTTCTTGAGAATCAGTATTAATGAATTAATTAATAATGATTTGGTTGGATGTGTTTACATCTTTAGGGTAGTATGTATTTAAAATATGTGTTTTCGCAATGATCGACTACTTAGCAGGATTACTCTACGAATTAGAGAATAAAAGGAGCGAGGTATTTTTTTATATTCGTAACATTTTCTTCATTTATTTTTTCAATTCCTGAACGAATTAGTTTCTTTAAAGTCATTCGGAAATCGTTTTTGTAAATTTTATCATGACACATTTAATATGATGACGTCATTTACGTTACGTACATTTTCATCAAAAAGGCGGGGAGAAACGTTGGACTGACAAAAAATTACTCCACCAGATGGTCACTCCAATGTGATATATTACAAAACATTATACATTTATAGAATATATTAATAGTAATTTTCGAATGCGACCTGAAGATAAAGCACCTATTAAATCAAAATAGAATGGAGCCATTTGCATAATGAACCTTATTTATTTTCACTACAACGCGAGTCGAAACATAAGTCTGCTTTCAATATTCTGCAACGTTGGGGCAACAGTATAGGCTTTGTTCTTAGAAATTAGCAAGAACGCTTTACTTGAAATCGGTGCTAAATTGGTATTTTCATGGAACTATTACACCATCGTAAGGAATTCTTTGTAATGCCTGATTCATATTACGCTCGCTACCTTCGGGAGTTTGAAAAAGCTGTGCAATAAAGTGATTGCTTATTGAATAGATGCCTCTATCAATTTGATTGAAGGCTAGATTTATGTTGTCATTTGACGAGTATTAAATTTCAATGTATGGAAGGAGAATCGTTGCATAAACCACGTGCTCGAGATATTGTTTGAAAAATGGACAAGACTCTCGAGTAAACTACAACTGTATTGTAGTAATTTGTATTTCATCATTATCTAGAAAAAGTAGCCTATGTCCAGACTATAATTATACTAAATTTAATACAGACACAATAACAGGTTCTCGTGAAAGGGTACACACATCCATACCTAAAAAGTTTCGTTTATAATATTTGTAGGATATCGAAAAATACGAGTTTTTAATTTACAGTTTGTCTCGCATTAAAAACAATTATTCCGACAACCTTAAATTGTGCACTCCTTTATATGACAATATTCATTACGTATTTCACTTAACTGTATCCAATTAATTACAACAGTACATTGTATTTCGATACTGGCTACCGCCCATGGCACATATTCAGGCGCCTCATTATTTCTGCTTCGATCGTTTCTATCGGTGACCATTTTGAGAATAATTTACATCGCAACAACTCCTTTGGCATAGCCGTAGTACGGTTTTCGCGAAATTTGTAGGCACTTGGCCGTTTTGAAAACTTGGAAAGGAGGTCGGTAACCGAATCTTTCGATTGGTCTGCATTTGGCGGAATGGGTACGGTCTCATGTTACATTATTGGATCTTCTGATACTCTGCGCTTAGTATTGACTCAATTTATGCCTTATTAAAAGTGTTTAATGGTATTTTAAATTTAAAATAAGTAAACACTTAATGCATTGTTTGAGGTATGTTTGCATTATATAAACTTTCTCCAAAAAATAGTAAAACCATTTTAACGAAAAATTTAAATAGGAGCATTGAACAGAATAGGACAGTGTTAGAATACTAATAATAAAACAAGGCACTGTCTAATGTCGAGCGCTTATGACTTCAGACCATTTATTAATTTAGAAGTTTTGGTTGCGGCGCATTGAACACCGAGGAATGTAATGGGCGAGATTTAAATTGCCACGCTATCAATGTCATCAATGATAAAACGTTAACAGCGGCGATCGTTTATCTATTGTATGTGATTGGGTAAGGAATTGAACTGAGGGTACTCCAATTTAGTCGCTGCCGGCTATAAAGATTGGTATCGAAGTCATTACTGTGTAGTTTTAACTTTGATGTTTATGGTATATGCGGCTGTAAAGTGCGGGAGGCGTTTTTATGTTGCCTCTGTCATATTCACTTACGGTCCGTTATCACTGCTAGGCTAGATTGTAGAATTGGTTTCGTTAAATGTATAGAGGACAATAGAATAAGCAAGAATAATCAATACTAATGGTCAATCACAACAATCAATTCCTTTAAAGTAGTTCATAATTCAACTAGTTAAAAAACAAAACTCGATGGACTTGAGATTTTCGGAAATCTATAAACGTTTTACAGTCAGATTTCGATTTCAAGCAATAACTACTTAAATCTTGCGAAATGTTTGCTTTGCTAGAGCAACAATACGGTAAGCGACCTTGTTCAAGGCACAATTACACAAATGCTGTTGTTATTATTAACTATAATGGGCTGGCTATTCTGCGACGTTGTCATGTCAATGAGCGGTTCACGCTTTGCACTTATTTCCATTGTAACTGTGCCAAAGGAAATACATTCAACTGCTCTCAATTGGTGTTATTTCACTTATCCTGCCTTTCAATGATACCGCAGTCATATCGGCGTTGATAGTGGATAGCTGATAAGTGTCCAGGAGAAATGTAGATCTTCTGTGATAGGGAATTAGGACGAAAATAGGTAAAAAGTGTAGTCGCTTTTTAAATCTTTTTATTGACATTGTATTAAATTGGTGATAATCTCTGATATCTTGCTATGGCTTATGAGGATTCATAAAACGGAATTCCATTTCTAGAAATTATTAGTTATTTCTATAAATGGAATTCCGTTAAAGTCATAGAGGTAGGTACTAGGTAAATCTTAACTATTAGCTCGTCTACGCACAGGTGATCTTTAACAAACATTCGTAGTACTCGTACAAAAGGTGTGGTAGTGAACTCCCTAAATGGGGAGAAATGGCAGTGACCAACGACGTGTGACCTCGCCATATGGAGTGACGGTGTTGCCGCTAAATTGCCTTAAACTCATTGTGTTTATTTACAATGGCGAAAGTGAAATCGATTATCGCCTTCGGTGTGTTTTGTATTGTGGGATTTTTTCGTTTTTGTGATGTCCACGTGTCTTTAATGATCAGTGATTTGTATGTAAATTCTCAAGCTTTCCTTTAAGCGATTTTCTTGTCACGAGATTGGTTAAACTATTAAGGTGTGTTTTTGCAGCTTCTTATAACCAGTCTGCGAGTCCTAATCTGGAGTTTAAGAGTTCAACCGAGTTTATATTTACTAAATTTAGAATAAGTAAAATATTCCTCTATAAATTATGAAATGCTGGGTATTTGGTAACAAAATCCAGTATTGTCGTAAGTTTGCTTCATATCCTGTTAACGAGGCTGCCGTATCCTGCACTAGCTGTGTGTATAGTTTATAATGAGTTTCCATAACTTTGCACATTAAAAAGTTTTCAAAGGATTTGTATGAATGAGAAATAATTTATTTTACAACATAAGTCGCTACATTGCACAAGAAGCATCATTATTAATAAAAGTTGTTTGAAAGAATGTTTTCATAATTATTTTTTCGGTTAAACATTATTTATTACATTGTAGGCTTGTTTTTTTATGTTATACGGTTTCTAACGTTTACAATATAAATAAATGTACATACATACTTAAATGATATTTTGCTCCTTTTTAAATATATATTTACATAATTTATTCTTCGCCATCCGTGACACAGTCTAGTTAACTTTTACTTTATAGAAACGTGAGGTTTCAAGGTTATATGATATTACCAATAAGTTAAACAAGAAATATACAGTATTCTGTGGATTTATTTAATTTTAATGGCTACGCATACTTTGTATATGAATAAGTACATACTCGTGTGTATTTTTATTGCTTATTATTTATTATTTAAAAAAATACTTAAGTAATCCACCTAAACATCAAATTTCATCCAAAATTTAGATTTAGTATAGTTAGATACATATAAAGTTACTCGTATTGTGTTGTTAGTATTGAAGAATAATATTTATATTTAGTTTCCATTGTTATTATTTTCTATAAAAAAACTGCAACGTACCTTGAAACGTGTGGGGAGTAGTACACTACAAATTCTAAAATATGACCAAATGCGAACACTTTCCTATAAAACACAAAATGAATCGCTCCAATCAATTGAAAACAACCTTCGTTTTCGAAACGTCTATTGAAAATATAAAAATTTTCTTGTATATTTACAAGCAACGTGGGGCTATTTCACTAATTATCCTTATCAATACTGTGTGGATTAATTAGAAATAGAATTATTGTTATTGCGACCTTGCATTACGGAGTGCACCAGTACCTTATCAGAATAATAACAATAATAGAGATGTTCTATTAAATTGTAATCAAATACGAAACAAACACCCGGTGTACTTTTAATGTCTGAAACTGATACGAGAAGCTAATTTCATTTATCTTCCAGGACTGTTGTTTTAGTATACAGAGATCGGTTCAAATCTACTATATTTTAAAATTACTCAAGGTTTGGAAGGAATAAAGAAATATTACAGACGTATTTATTGTGTAGTAACAAGTTAGCTATATGGTAATTTATAATCCATTTTATCTATATACTGATCCTTAGACAAGCCTTTTAGACCCTGCAATTTATAAAGACATAATGGTAGCATCTATACATATGTACGTCGTTAATCTGGTAATAACGATATTGAAACCATTATAAGAGGCTTATAGACAAAACCGTTTCACCATAGGGCCCTTTGTGGCTTTAAAACGAAACTTGCATAACCACGAGATTCGACATCTTGAAACTCGAGGAAATCGTCAACTAGAAGCAAAGCCACTGTTATCGGTGACCCAGTGAGATAAAAGCCACAAATAACTCAGTCGCGTTTGCTTAATGCACTATGCATTATCTAGTTTAGAGTTTAGTGTTAAGAATTTTAAAAGTGATTGATTTATAAGAGTGCAATATGTAATTTATGGATGTTTCTCTAAATTAAGCACTTAAATGTAATTTAATGAGTCTTTTGCTTCCATTTGTTCCTTAATTATTCGTTTATACACACACCAATATTTGTTAATTTCAGTCATTGGTAAATATTACAATTTATTTGAACATAAATATCAATCGCCGTACAAGCTGTTGTGCTCAAACAATTATAGCAATCGCAAATTGAAAGGCCCGACGAATTAATTGTTTAATTGCGAAGTACAGTTTCCTACTTTCTCCAGTAAATCCCAAGTTAGTGAAGATGGAAAGTGAACGGTGAATAATGAAGTTGTAGCGCCATTCCTGGAGGCTGGCCGAATATGGACCGTTTGGACTGTATACGGATCGCACCGTTACAGCTGATAAAGACATGTTACACTGTCGCAGGCACTATTGTACTTGTCGCAGACTTATTGTTGTGCCCTATTTTTATGCACGTACGTCAATTAGGATTGTTTTGTAGAATGTCATGCGTTAATTTAAGCAATAGCGTGGGGGCGAGCGAAGCGAACGCTTTCGAGCGATGATATTTTATTTTTAATTGTATGTATAAAAAAGATATGTGTGTAATGATTTTCTTACTTTTTCCGTCAAATATTAATTATTATATTAGGTATATAGTGAAAAAATATTACCTACATATAAATAGTATAAAATATTTATTGTAAAATAATAATAATAATATAAGTATTTTAAAGTTTATTAAAACATTAAGCAAATTTTTAATATGATAGATTTTAAGTAATTTTAATAAAATATAAAAGAGATTTTCCGATACCGGGAATCGAACCCGAGCCTCCTGGGTGAGAGCCAGGTATCCTAGCCACTAGACCATATCGGATGTTGTGGGATCCGCGTAAAATGTGCATAACATTCGCAAATTGTACAATTGAATCGACCTTAATGCGCTCCCGAAATGGGTCGTTGAAACACAACGCGTGTGACATCATGCAGGAAGCATGCATTATACGCGTTTGTTCTCAATTGTCACAAGCATTTTACTAATAAATTTACCTTTTGCTTTATTCGTCATCATTGGAAATTTACCTTTTTTTTATTTTTTCATAATAGGGCAGCGCTTGACCTCGATCTCGCCTGATGGTAAGCTGAAATGTGGTCTAAAATGGAGCGCGCTTCCCTAGAAGTAATTCTAGGCATTCCATATATTATGTATATTTATTCTAGATGTTTTTTGTCACTGAGCTCCTAAGCGGTAAGACCGATTTTAATGCTTTTCGTTTGCGGTTTCCGTTCTCGAATCTGAGAATAGTTTACATTGATACGAACGCGCCCGGAGCCGAGGGAATAGTTAGTGTATTATAATGTCTCCTAAACCCTTTAATTCAATTCATTGAACAATTGCGGGTACATTTGCATACCGTTGGGCGTTTATAATGTATTCTTTCAATGTTACAATCTCCGATAGCAGAGGACTATTTTCTTTTATGGTGGTATTAAGATAAGCGCTGCGCCTGCATGCAATTTATTGCTAATTATTTCAGTCATTCGTGACAAATATTTCATGATAAGAAATGAATATTATGCTTCGTACATTTTTTAACGTCACGTCCACTGTTTGCAGTTTTCAATACAGATTTTGTTATTGTTCGTAGAGAGGCTTTGTATCAAAATGAATATGGGCTACGTCAGTTTCGGTAGAGATTTTTCGTAAAAGTATTTTGAATACTCCATATGTAGGCACGTTCAAAAATACGAAACGAGTTCAAATAAAAAAAGAGACTTTTCATATTTTAGGTTTTGCGTTACTGTTAATTTATTTCTATAATTACAATGGTTTTTGTGTCGAGCCTGTATGATGTAGAAACCTTACATAGTGTCACGATTGGTATCGATGGTATTGATGATATCGATGAAATTGATAAAGGTTTATCAATAGTGAACTTGGTAAAGTTAACGATGAACCTTTCTAGTCTACTTGATACTGGAAGAATCATAGTACATTATTTTTAAATAAATGTCACTGTGAAATTTATAGTGTCTTGTTGTAAGCCGTTGTAGAAAAAACATAATTTTTGCATGTAACGCTCTTATTTAATATATATCTGGATTGCTCGTATCGTATAATACGTTATTATCCTCGTTTGAAGTGAGCTGCTTGGCCTTCAGCCAATGAAAGAAATCTCTTTGAAAATAAGAAATTCTTACGTGTGTGGTACTAAGTAGCCCATACATTTTCTCCGGGGCGGATGTACGTGTATACATACAGCTAAGCAAACAAACAAACAACCAGATCGGAGTCCATCAAATGTTTATTAATGTTAATTCACCACAAAGCTAAGATCCAAAAATACTCCCAACGAATTTACCGCACCTGTGCCGTATACAGATTGTATAAACAATCTATGGACCTACCTACATGTGACGCTGAAGGCTGACTTTAAAATACATTCCGAATGTCCATCGGAAAATTTCAAAACGCCCGACGATTTACAATAATTCATAATTTTTTACGCCTCACATTCTTTCTTAAAATACAACACAATGGACGAAGGGAAGATGCTTTATGGGCCATAAAGCTTACTACGAATCGCTGGGGCCACAGCTGTTGAAATAATATTGGATATAAACTGGACTGCAATTAATGATTCCGGGTTCTAAATAGCCAGCATAATGATAGTATGTCTGTAGCTTGGTATTAACGGGTTTAATGTCTGTAATGATAACGAAAGTTATGATTCTTGCAATGCAACTAAGAATCGGTTTCATAATGCATTATATAGTAATGTATATTATGATGCTTCTTTTTACTTTAATTCTATCTTTATAGGGACATAATATCTAATCAGGATTGAAGATAGGTTTCGCCAATTGTATCCACGCATGATTTATAAAATTTATATTTTCCTAACTTTATACAGTATTTGTATATACATAGGATCAAAATTCTCCTTATAAGTTGCGTTAAATTCATGTGAACAGGAGCAAAACCGCAGGGAATAACTAGGTTTTATAATTATTACAAATAAAAAATTGTGTTAATTTGTTGCTTTATCTCGATGAAGAATTTCATTACATTTTTTTTGTGTCTGGCGATAGTTAGGATGCTTGAGTGATATCAGATACATTTTAGCGTGGTATACCATCTCATTTTCTTTGAATATGCAGGCGATTCCAGGGGGGAAAACTAGTTCGATATAAGACAGTAAAGCCACAGTGTCATTGTTATATACACGACTGTTATTTATGAATTTCACAAACAATGCGAACTGTTACTAGGGATTGTTAAATACACTTATATTACTGGCGTATTGTTATCTTCACGTTTCTGCTGTGTTACGAGTCATTACATTAATTTTAGATGTCACTTGTCGAGAAATTGAGATGTTAACGTTCATGCCAAGCGATGAGTCTGGATCGCGAGTGATTGAATTAGGTATATTATGAAAACTCATTTATATATTGAAAATGAAGATCACCTTTGCTTTGAAAGAGTAGTAATAGACATTTGATATCGCTTTTTGAGTTTTCACCCGTTAAAGTTAATTGATTTGAAAGTGTTATTTCTATAAATTGCTGTTTGTTATTTTTTTAATGAATATAGTGAAACGTACGTATATCGCATTTTCTCATAAAATCCACATCTTAACATGCCATTTAAAAATGTTCATGTTACTTCGCCCACGTTGCCAATGTGTCAAACGCTCGTCCGATGTCATTGGAGTGAACTACACCTGTTCAGGTGGGCGGCATTGTCATGGCCGATAGATAAATATACTTGGTAACTTGTAGTTTTATTAATCCTAAAACGTACTTTATCTATTCTTTGCCAATCTATGGTAATGACTATCGTCAAAAATAGCTATAATTTATTTCGCATTCGGCACATTATACCAGTTGGTTAATATATTCGAGTATAACAATCAAACGGTTTCGTATTGTGAATTCAATACAACGTTATCATTACGCAATAGAATCGAACAAAAGCTTTCTCGGTCAATAGATGCCTAAGTAGGTAGCAAAGTTCAAGGAAACGTATAGGCGAGTGATTCAGACGCAGACACCGTGACTTCGCTTCCGCTGCGACCTGATGCATTAGCTTTGGCATACCACGCGTCGTGCAAATTTCTACGACCCCTGTCTGTTTCAATTTATAAATAATCCCGAATGGCCAGTGGTCGCGACGGTGCGGCAGACCGCGGACGGCGCGGGCGCGCACCGTAATGTTCCCCTCGGAAACCTGGACCTAGCGCGATGTATCGCTAACGTCAAGCGACCCGAAAATCGCGAGTGAAACCGGTGATTTGTGACCTTTTTAGTGATATAAGGAAAATCGCCTCCGCTCATACCCGCCGCGGTTTACTTTGCGTTTTATTTGTTCATAAAATAATAATCGCAATGACTTAGTATATTAGACGTTCAGTATTTGCACATGTGCTTAAGATTTCTCGTGTTCATCTGATTAAGCAAACCTGTCGCTTCCAATTTGCTGAAGAATGAATAGTTGTCTGACACTTTTGAAATTTTCCTCGTGTGATTTATGAAGTGAAGTCACGGATCTCATTCAACTTTTAATGAATGATGTTTCTTTTTGGTCGACGTTAGTGGATATCGTATTCAATTTCAGGGAGTGATTCGGTTGTGTCGGCGGATGAATGCATTAGGATGTCTAATTTTATCTCACTTAGTTCCTTGGTAAGGACTCTTGAGCGCGTCTCCATAAATACATCGAGACGGTCAAGCATGTCACTAATGCAATATGTCCACTCATTGGAATGTCTTCCGTAGAATCGAATTGTTATCTTTGATCGGAGATTCTGTACAATTGGATAGTATCTGTTATCGGAGAAATTCCACTTACGATCGTTGAAAAATTACATTAAGCGATACATTGGTGAAGGTTTACCAATAAATATCATGATGTGTTTTGTTCTTTTTTTCTTTCTCTTTATTATAAACTAGCTGCGCCCCGCGGTTTCACCCGCGTAAGTCCGTATCCCGTAGGAATATCGGGATAAAAAGATGACTATGTGTTATTCCAGTCGTCCAGCTATCGATGTACAAAGTTTCATTGCAATCGGTTCAGTAGTTTTTGCGTGAAAGAGTAACAAACTTATCCTTACAAACTTTCGCATTTATAATATTAGTAGGATTAGGAAGGATATTAGTAGGATAGAATTTTTGTGTGATGTATGTAAAAAATGTCGCTGCATGCTTTTTACTTTCACATATGAAACAAATTAAAATTAACGTAATAAACCAGCTATATACAATGACGCAAAATTATTATTTCACGATGTCCCCGTTAAAGAGAACGCCCATATCAATCATTATTATTTGCAATAAACTCTGCTTCAACGAGTTGACATTGAGTTATTATTTGAGTAGAGATCCTTTGTCTTCGTAATGAATAGGATTTAGATTAAAAAGCAAATAATAGTTGTAGGGAATTGTATAATTTCTCTATGTGTTTCTATACTGGGATTTTTATTTTTGATTACTTCAAATTTGAAAAAAATCTCCTTTAATATTTTCAATCAAACTAGTTTTTTTTTAATCGTTGTGAAGTCAGTTAGGCATGTGAGATAACTAAAATTTTCCCACCTTAACCAAGATGACATCATATTTTTTTAGTTGTTTGTGTAGGCGTGGATTATGGACAATGCTTACACAATCTTATAAACATATTTCGTCAATGTGGCCCTTTTATATTTATAGTCGTGAATCTAAGGCTAATTCGTAAGCTTTCCCAACGACCTCAACATTAACGGGCAAGGAGTAGCGCAACATAATCGTCGCCAATATCTATGATTGAATCTTACATTCTCCTAACTGTACGAGCATTCCTCAAATTCAGCGATTTGTGAGTGTATAAAGTAATTGCTAACAGATTGTTACGCAAAACTGATTGATGATAACGATCGAAGTCCATACCGTTACCTCAATTTGGCCACCGTCTTTTCATTTCGTTCGATCCAGGTTCGTTCACCTTGAGACAGTTTGTAAAGAAGACATTTCTAGTTTAATTTTTTCTTGTATATCGCGAACGATTTATTATTGTTTATGTTCACGTTGCTGTTCTGGTTCGTTTTGGTAACACCTCTGTAACGTGTGGAACTAATGGAGTATTAACGTAACCACGATTTGTATTATTGTCCATGATCAGATGAACACGTCGCATTATGATAGTTATAATGGAGTAATGCTGTTCAGTGAGTTTGTGTGTGTAGTTTAGTGGTGTGTGCAAAAAGCGAAAATGATGCAAGGATTGTTGGATTCTCTGTACAAAATCTATTCAGGTAAGATTGTTAGACCGCTGATTTATTTGCATGTGTTTTGATCAAAGGTGCGTTGAAAGAATAATGCGTTGTTTGACCTCACGTATACCACCCACGGTAGCTGACTAAAGGCACCTTCATAGATTTGTAATAAACACACTTTTTTAACATGCTTTTATCAGTTTCACTTGTATGTTTACGGTACGTCACCTACTCCTTTACAATCGATTTTTAAAAGGACATATTAGTTTCACTTTTCAAAGATCGGTGACAATGCAGAAACTTTATGAATTTCTTTATTTCCCTCATTAGGATCGACAGAATTAAATAGTTTCCTTGCGTTTACCTTATAAGAGCAAGTGTAAAACATGTATCATTGTTATGAAATCTTTATCCTAACAGTTGAGAAGTTTGATGAATTTTTATTATCCTAATAGTTTTCCATATTCTCCGGAATTCATTTATATACACTTGCAATAACAAAATGCCATTCCTGACCGTCGAGTTTAAATGTTAAAAAGAGCTATGTTAGTAAAGTAAAAACTAGAAAGAGCGGAGACAGAGCTCACCTAACTGGAGGTAAATGAAACACCTGAGCGATAATATTTTAAGCCGTGTGGCAACTTTTTTGTCCGTCAGTACCGAGAACTAGAATCATAAATCTGCACTGTCTGAATTTTTTTCAACAAACATTCGTAATAGCCATGTACCTATAATATTCATTACATACACAATGCCTATTAATATCTCGGCCTATTTGTTGCTTACGTTTGCACCACTGAACCTACATTTGTTTTGCTTTTTTAATTTCCTTTTGTTTGGATTATATTTTGTACTGAGATGGACTTGACATTGCGAAAAACATGGAATAACGTTTAACTAAAAGTAATACATATATGAGTGAAGCCGCTGGCGCTGTTCTAGTATGTTATATTTTCGGTTGAGTACTCGGACTGTAATTATTATAATCCAATTTCGCTATGGGCGGGGTAGCGATGAATCAGTGTTTAACTGGCAATTTGAGGTTTTTGTCGATGTTTTATCGTTGTAATGTTTGGGTCATCAATTTATTACACGTCTATTAAAATAGCCGGTTGTCTTCATTTTTCCAGTTATCTGTGTGTTGTGTGTCGAAACTGTACTGGCATTTAACATTGAAAAAGATTCGATATTATTCGATAACTCTCATTTACATGTAACATAGTGGGTATCTTCTCTAAGATACATTCGTAACTTAATGTTATACGCGTTTACTATTTAACGATTCATTGGAAAACTCACAGGAAAGCTAATTCTAGCTACTGATCTAATTTTAATACAATGTAATTTACTTTTCTTTGTAGCAAACATAAACACGAAGCTATCAAAATAGTTGTTTATTTTATTTAATCAAACATCTCGATGCAATGCCAATGTATGGCAGATATAAAACATGCAAGATTGGTTAAAATGTAAACGTTACAAGGTAATCTAACTACGTCTGATTCTAATCATGGCTACTTTAAAAGCCAGTTTTTCACACATTTCTTGCGCTTGTATAATTTTATTGTAATCGGTGATAGCAATGTTTCATTAATTGTTTTTTGGCACCTAGATGTTAAGAGAATGATAGATACTCTTATCAAAGACGCATGAATAGTTGCTATGTATGTCAAAGATAAAAACAAAAAAAAAAGAAAACACACTTTTCGATTATAATTAATGTAGTAAATATGCTTCTTACATTCAAATTAAAATATTTCTCACGAGTTTTTAAATCGGGGCGCGCCTCTTTGCTATTTTATAGTGGCAATGAGGTCTTGGTTAAATTAAGTTTGGATTAATCTTAAAGTTTTAATTTTGTTACCGTATAACGGTAGGTACAGGTGGGCAAGTTCGTGATTGAACCCGCAAGGCCGACTTACGGTGAATAGATCCATTGTGATCAGCAATTAGCATATGAATAATAGCTGACTGTTTGATTTTTATCAGTAAATTAATATTTCGCTAATACCAGTAATTTTGCTTTGGCTTGGTTAGAGAATGTGTGGTACGGTCTGTTGGTGAATTTAATTTATATTTAACGTACAGATAACATCAATGTTTATTGTAATATGATATATTTGATATTGTTGTTTGGGAGGATAGCCACGTACAACGAAATGTCGGAAGAATAATATATTCAATAAATCCCACTTAAAATTAGTAAACATACATATTATATTTTAATATGTAACATAATTTATAAGCAATTTTAAATACAATTTCGTAAATTCTACACGTTAAAATAATATTGCTGATTGGAACACGAAAATGAGGGACTTCAAAGTCCGCTACGTTGGCGGGATTGCCAATTGGCGTCACGGCGTGACAACAAATCAAGTGGGAGCTATCGTAGTTGGTTGTTGTACGATGTTTTCATTCGATGATTGACACGCGAGGTAGTAAGTACTACGGACACAGAAATAGATAGGGCCATATGTTCGCGGAATCGCATGAAGCGCTCGAAGCGCTGTGGTGGTAAAAGTAGGGAAATTGTACTTTTAATTGAATAGTTGAGCGAGCAGTTGCTTGGAGATTTGTATAATCCTTTAAGGTCGTTCATTTGAACATGTAATGGGCAATTCTGCCATGATTCTAGAAGGTATGATTCGACAGCAGCTATTTTTAGTTTTAACAGAAATCAGTTAATGACTATATGTGACTTATGAATGCTGTCTATACAAGAAGAGTCATATATTATATCTTTTATTATTTCAAAAATAGCCAGAGATCGGGCTACTATAATACTCTTGACTTTAGAGTTCAACATTTAATTGCGTATTTTGTATCAGCTCTTTTAATCAGCCATTAAACGCGTCATTATAAGTCGATTGTCTTTCGGAGTTTAATAAGGTGCGCGGTTTTCGATAAACGATATCATTTACGATATAATGGAAAGGTAACAGGACCGTGGCATTTACACAATGTGCATATTTACGTTAATGCTTGTTATTTTTTTTTATTATATATCCAAGGCCAACGTAATATTGTGTTTTTCTTGTATTGAATCAAAGACTATTTCTTTAACAGCTTATACTATTTAGAAGCTGTGTTAATATTGTATCATCGGTCCCTTTTCTGTGATTATCCTCGATGTCTTCCCGGTAGCGTTATCGGAATAATATTCTTGGAAACCGAAGATAATCCGGTTGTTTATTTAACGCATAAGTGTATATTTAAAATACATATGGAAATCGATAAGTTACGGAGTGTCATGTCGAAAATGATAAGGTTAACCTGTTATTAAATTTATCTCACTTAAGTTGCGTAATTCGTGTTTTATACGAGCGTAAGTGGGTTGAAATCAAAATTGTGTTAAATGTGGAGCAAGCAGTTGCTTATTAAACATGATAAATGCAATTAAAGTTTAACTGTATTTTATGACTTCATAATCAAAATCGACCAAGTGCGAGTCTGGACCATAGGATTATTTCCGCAAAACTAATATTAGTTACGTTTTCTTAACAATTCAATTTTGTTATTGGAGTTAAGATAAGACAAACATAAATGGATGATGTGTGTTGACGCGCTTTTTTATTGTAAACATTATTTAATTTTTATTAATTACGTTGTAGTTGCAACTAAAGCAATTCATTTAGTTTGAAAGAAGTAAAATTGAAACACAGTCGTTTGGCGCGCACATGAAACGTACCCTGCAAATATAATTGAGGGTGTTATTTAAATATATTCTGCTTTTATGATATGCACGGAAAAAAAATAAAGCAATATTTAGATACAGCATTTTAATGTAAAATAAATAACAATTCGCTAGTGTAAGTTAACGAAAAGGTTTTGTACTCAGGCGTTCGGGTAACCCTATAATTATATGTAATGTACATTCAATTCAACATCAAATTTTACTGAGCTGTCAGTAGCGTGCAATAATTTAACGATTGTACTCAAATTTTATCTCTGAATAGTTAATAATATAATAAGCATTTAGCAATGTCGTGTTAAGTGACATGTTTTCACTCATGTGATTCGATTTAAGAGGCCAATTATAAAGCTGAAAGTATGTCACAAATTCGTAATTTGTGTCGGTTAAGGTTCGAGAAAGCTCGCGTTGTTTTTGAGAAATCAAATAACAGTTTTATGTAAGCTTTAGAGTGAATTTGTGTTGATTCTTAAATTAAATAACTTGGGGATCCTGCCATTTATAAAACATGTCTTAATAAAATGCATTATCTATTACAAATTGACTATATTAGTAACAAAACAGCAATCATTATTAACATGTTATGTTATTATAATACATAAAAATATAATAAGCCCACAAAATGTCATTTACCTCGATCAAAGCTGCGTGCACCAACTATTGGTCATCAAAAATGTATAAATAAACACCGTTCCGATAAGGAAGTGAATTAATCATCATGTTTTATTGTTTAAAACGAACAATTAGTGCGCTCGTGTGAATGATACGCGGGTTTCGATTTTAATTAATATGCGCCATGCGTTGTTCTAATCATTTGCATTTGAATGTGCTAGTGATCTTGTTTAAACGTGTTTATAATATTAAATCGAAATTTTACGATGTTGTAATCTCTTTACGACTTTCTTCGTTGGCGTGTTTGTTTATACATATTTATTTGTGATATATACATATTTATTTGGTTGAATATAATTGGACAAATCAATGTGATGAAGAAGAAGCTTTATGTGGTGTGATTATTTTTATTGATCATAAAATTTTCTATATTTTCGTTGTAATACTTACATTTACCATTATACCAAGGTCAGTTGCGATAGTTAGAGGCAAATACGTGCTATAATGTATTATACATTTGCACAGTTAAAAGCTTATTGTGTGTAACTCAGCGAACAAAGGTGCTTTGTGGACTTATCTTTTTTTTACTTTCAAAGTAATAACGTTAAAGGTCAAAGATAATAACAATGGCGTTATTGCGAAATATCGTAATAATAATATCGTTGTGACTAATTAGTGTCATGTGAGGCAACGACCTCGTAAAAACAGGGAACAGGCCCGACCAGAATCTCATGCGTTTCCCGCCAAAACTGAAACCTTATACAGATGTTTTTTTTTTTCTTGACTGAGGCGTTAACCGCCATTCTTGTAACGTTTATTTTGCATGTGATTTTATATGTGCCTAAACATGTTTCGTCGGGTCGGTTGTGAATGCATTTTAAGAACTTGCGTACTCGACAACCTTTTGCTTGCTATCTGGTTTTGCAACGTATGAATGAATGTTTTTGATGCTGACAAATTAATTTATACAACGATGAGATTCGTAGCCATTTTATCAAATGGAAATGCTTTTGCATTGCATTGCATTGCGACTATGCCATGCTTCGAATAATGAGGCTCGGAAATGCTTTCGTTCCTCTTATGTCGTTCTCAGATCTTAGTTGGTACAGTTGGCCAACAATCTATCGCAAAATTGGGATGTTCATGAATCGTGATGCCATACACAAACTCTTATCTTATACACGTGCTTGTTGTAAATATGAAACAGTGTTATCAGTTGTTTAATTTGTGTTTTTATGTGTAAAAGAAACTTAACACAGCACACGGTGCTTCCTTTCATACATTGGTAGGTATTGAAGTGAAATTTAAGTGCCTATATTTATTTGAGAACGCAACACTTATTAATTACTGGCTGCACCCCGCGGTTTCACCCGCGCAAGTCCGTATCCCGTAGGAATATCGGAATAATAAGTTACCTATATGTTATTCCAGTTGTTCAGCTATCTAATACCAAATTTCATTGCAATCGGTTGAGTAGTTTTTGCGTGAAAGAGCAACAAACGCACACACATCCTTACAAACTTTCGCATTTATAATATTAGTAGGAAGTAGGATTAGTAGGATTAGAAAATTTCTCGTTACAATCTTTTCATACACGAAGCAAAGAAATAATAAATAAATTCCGCGACACCGCCGTGAATTCGTTTGATCGTGTGGGCGACGGGGCCAAGGTCTAGTGGATCCATTAGTGATAACATCAGAGACACTAGACATAATGTCTACTCAATGTGCACTGCCAACGCCATGTATGGAGGGGTAACCTGCTGGAATTCATAGGCGGTATAGACGTTATTTTTTGGATAAACTCCTGGTTGTATTGACAAGTATGGTGAACGCACAGACTGTTAGAATTTGCATGGTTATAAAATTGTTGCTAGTACTCAGTTGGAGTAGGTGCTACAATGTGGTTATATCATTAGAAAGAAAGAAAGAAAGAAAGAAAGAAAATATGTTTATTATGACACATACAGGTAAATATAACAAAGTAATAAATATGGTTAAAATATATATGTGCCTTAATTAGGCCCGCCACTCAGTGTCAGTACACTGATTTTCAGTGGATGCCTTATGCCTTATTGACAGCGGATGTGTTCATGCTCAAACTATTAAATTTATGAATGTTTTGTTAAATATAATACATGTATATTTATAATACGTGTGTAAATAATAATAATGATATACATTATTTATAAATGCACATATAGTTGAATATACATAATATTTACATATAGATAGAATATATTTTTAATAATAAAAATACAAACAATATAAGATATCATGAATAAATACCTACTTATTATATAATATACTAAGATAACTAAACAATGGGGGGGG